>NC_090076.1:10392258-10530722 GCF_038355195.1 Osmerus mordax | reverse complement strand
TTGGAAGAGGGAGAGGGGATAAGGCTCATGATAGCAGCATGATAGCTGTGTAGTTATTCTGTAAGAAGAGGAGATTAAAGAGAGAGAGACCTAGGAGGAGTCTGACCAGAGAAGAGGAGGATGGAGGGATGAAGTAACTCCTGTCACTGGTTTGGTTTATTTGAATAAGAAGTTGCATGATGTCTAGAGATTGGAAATGTTCATTTTCTAATTTAATATCTTCTTGATTTTAAAACAGAGAGGGAAGGTGAGAGAGAGAGAGATGGGGAAAGAGGGAGGAAGAGAAGGAAGGAGAGAGGGAGAAAAGAGGGAAAGGAGAGAGAAAGAAGGCTGTTGGGAAGGAGGAGTAGTTGGATTTTTATTTTGAAAGCATAGTCTATGCAAACTCTTAATTTAAAATTGTTCAAAGTACTTAATGTGTTTGTAATGGTGCTGAGATGCAGATGCATCTTAATGAACTGTGCTTGCTCAGTCTGAGGGCAGCTACTGGTGCTCAGACCCAGCTGGGATTTATGAACACTCTTATAGATGATTATACCTCACCCCTGGGAGGGGGAGGGAGGGAAGAGGAGAGGGGGGTGAAATGGAGGGTTAGGATGGATCAGGGAGGGGTGAATGAGAGGATGGACAGCAGAAGAGAGGAACATGCAGGAGGAGAGGGGTAGGAAGAGAGCAACATGCAGAGGAGAGGGGGAGGAAGATATGAACATGCAGGAGGAGAGGGGGAGGAAGAGAGGAACATGCAGGAGGAGAGGGGGAGGAAGAGAGGAACATGCAGGAGGAGAGGGGGAGGAAGAGAGGAACATGCAGGAGGAGAGGGGGAGGAGGAGAGGAACATGCAGGAGGAGAGGGAGAGGAGAGGAACATGCAGGAGGAGAGGGGGAGGAGGAGAGGAACATGCAGGAGGAGAGGGGGAGGAGGAGAGGAACATGCAGGAGGAGAGGGGGAGGAGGAGAGGAACATGCAGGAGGAGAGGGGGAGGAGAGGAACATGCAGGAGGAGAGGGGGAGGAGGAGAGGAACATGCAGGAGGAGAGGGGGAGGAGGAGAGGAACATGCAGGAGGAGAGGGGGAGGACGAGAGGAACATGCAGGAGGAGAGGGGGAGGAGGAGAGGAACATGCAGGAGGAGAGGGGGAGGAGGAGAGGAACATGCAGGAGGAGAGGGGGAGGAGGAGAGGAACATGCAGGAGGAGAGGGGGAGGAGGAGAGGAACATGCAGGAGGAGAGGGGGAGGAGAGGAACATGCAGGAGGAGAGGGGGAGGAGGAGAGGAACATGCAGGAGGAGAGGGGGAGGAGGAGAGGAACATGCAGGAGGAAAGGGGGAGGACGAGAGGGGGAGGAGGAGAGGAACATGCAGGCTGAATCACCAAGGTGATGAAATCACATCCAGTCAGGGTTAGGGTCCTTCTGGTTTATCAGCTGGCCATCCAGCTCAGCACTGGCCACTGGAGCAGAATGTGTGTGTGTGGAGTGTGTGCATGGAGTGTGTGTGTATAGGTTAGTGTGTGTGTGGTGGTTAGGGTTAGTGTTAGTCAATCTGACTGTGTGGAAGGTGAGGGAATGTCCAGATGGTCAGGGGTCATGATGAATACCTATTCTGAGAGGGTTCAGGGCTGCTAGAGGTCAGGCTGCAGATTAAACTGAAACCAGAGACCCTGAGATCTCTCTCTCACTCTAACCATATCTCTCTTTATCATTCACTCTCTCACTATATATAACTCTATATCTCTATCACTCACTCTCTCACTCTCTAACCCTATCACCCTCTCTCTCACTAACCCAACACTAACACTAACCCAACGGTTGTAAAAGGAATTAGATAATTAGCTGAGGAGAAAGACCTCGTGTGAGCCCCTTAACCCCCCCGCACACAAACACACACATACACACACAGCTTGTGATAGTGGTCAGTGATTGCATCATGAATCGTTCACAATAACAAATGTCCACTTCATTTAATGTCCATCTCCTTTTTAATTAGAAGAGTCATAATTACCCCACTATCTCCTCTGACCAGCTACCCTATCCTCTCCTCTTCTGCCCTCTCCCACTCTGCCCTTCTCTTCTCTTTCCTCTCGCCCTCTGCCCTTCTCTTCTCTTTCCTCTCGCCCTCTGCCCTGCCCTGCCCTCCCCTCTCCCCCTCTGCCCTGCCCTCCCCTCTCCCCCTCTGCCTCCCCTCTCCCCCTCTGCCTCCCTCCCCTCTCCCTCTCCCCCTCTGCCTCCCGCTCTGCCTCCCTCCCCTCTCCTCTCTCCCTCTGCCCCTCTGCCTCCCCTCTCCTCTCTCCCTCTGCCCCTCTGCCTCCCCCTCTGCCTCCCCTCCCCTCTCCCCCTCTGCCTCCCTCCCCTCTCCTCTCTCCCTCTGCCTCCCTTCTCTCCCCCTCTGCCTCCCCTCCCCTCTCCCCTCTTTCCTCTCCCCTTCTTTCCTCTGCTCTCCCAGGTTGTTTGTGCTCCTTGCACACACACACACACTTGCACTGTAATGCAGGAGTATTGTTTTACTGACATCAATAATGAGACACACACACAGTCACAGACATAGGCGAGATCTTCCTAATGAGCAAATATACAGCATCAGCAGTCTGAAAGACATGTGAGAGAGAAGAGTTTGTGTAAGTGTGTGTGTGTGTGTGTATGTATGTGTGCACTTGTCTGCTGGAAGGGCTGGTGTTGGGGTCATTTACATATAAATGAATGTCGCTGTTCGCACACTGCTAGCCCATCTACACAGACAAACAGACAGAAAAACAGACAGATAGGCATGCAGGCAGTCAGACAGATAGTAGAGAAGGGGAGAGAGATTTAAGAGAAGAGAGGAGGGGGGGGTGGGAGGACGAGGAATTACTTGGGATGATGGAGGGACAGAGAGAGAAAGGAAGGACATAGAGAGGAAGGAAGGACATAGAGAGGAAGGAAGGAGAGAGAGAGGAAGGAAGGACAGAGAGGAAGGAAGGACATAGAGAGGAAGGAAGGACAGAGAGAGGAAGGAAGGACAGAGAGAGGAGCGAGGGACAGAGAGGGGAAGGAAGGACAGAGAGAGGAGCGAGGAACAGAGATGATGGAGGGACAGAGAGAAAAAGGAAGGACATAGAGAGGAAGGAAGGACAGAGAGAGGAAGGAAGGACAGAGAGAGGAGCGAGGGACAGAGAGGATGGAGGGACAGAGAGAGAAAGGAAGGACATAGAGAGGAAGGAAGGACATAGAGAGGAGCGAGGGACAGAGAGGAAGGAAGGACAGAGAGAGGATGGAGGGACAGAGATGATGGAGGGACAGAGAGAGGAAGGACAGAGATAGGAAGGAAGGACAGAGAGAGGATGGACGGACAAAGAGAGGAAGGAAGGACAGAGAGAGGAGCGAGGGACAGAGATGATGGAGGGACAGAGAGAGGAAGGAAGGACAGAGAGAGGAAGGAAGGACAAAGAGAGGAAGGAAGGACAGAGAGAGGATGGAGGGACAGAGATGATGGAGGGACAGAGATGATGGAGGGACAGAGAGAGGAAGGAAGGACAGAGAGAGGAAGGAAGGACAAAGAGAGGAGCGAGGGACAGAGAGAGGAGCGAGGGACAGAGAGGATGGAGGGACAGAGAGAGGAAGGAAGGACAGAGAGAGGAGCCATGGACAGAGAGGATGGAGGGACAGAGAGAGGAAGGAAGGACAGAGGAGCGAGGGACAGAGAGGATGGAGGGACAGAATAGAGGTTTGAAGGTTTGCATCATCCCAGATTCTACTGACAGGCTTCTAGTCCATCAATCCTTTCCTACCACACTTCCAGTCCACCACACTTCCTGTCCTGAAACACTTCCTGTCCACCACACTTCCTGTCCTGAAACACTTCCTGTCCTGAAAAACTTCCTGTCCAACACACTTCCTGTCCACCACACTTCCTGTCCACCACACTTCCTGTCCTGAAACACTTCCAGTCCACCACGTAAGGGAGGTGAGAGAGAGAAGAGAAGAGGAGTGGAGAAGAAAAGAAAGGGGGAGGAGATTCATAAGGAGTTGGGAGGGGAGAGGGGACACTAACAGGGACCCAGAGTATGTCTGGGGCCTATCTACTTTATTAGCATGAATAAATCATTAGACCAAGTGTTGGGAGGGGGGGGGTCAGGGAAAGGGCAGTGGGGTGTGTGTGTGTATGAGCGAGCCCCACTGCCGGCTGACTACCTTACCATATATCAATGTTGACTGTAAAATGTAAAATACATCTTTAAATTTAATACTGACTCATGAATAAATGCATGCTTACAAATGTCCTTAAATGGAGGCTTAGAAGAGGAGGAGAGGAGAGGAGGAGAGGAGAGGAGGAGGAGGAGGAGGAGAGGAGGGCACCGACTGACTGATCAAGCTGGGATTTCAAGTGACAGAACATGTGTGTGTTGTGTCTATATAAATGTGTGTGTGTGTTATGTCTATATATATATACAGTACGTGTGTGTGTTGTTTATATATGTGTGTGTGTTTGTTTGACGTTTGGGGTTGCTGTGCTGGGAGAGCAGATGGTCCCTAACCCTGACCAGGCTGGTGTCCCTCATATGCTGTACCTCTCTCTCATCGCACTGTCCTCTCCCCTCCCCTCTTCTCCCCTCTCCCCTCTCCTCTTCTCCTCTACTCCCTCCTCTCCCCCCCTCCCCTCCTCCCCTCCTCCCTCTCATCCCACTGTCCTCTCCCCTCCTCCTCTCCCCTCTCCTCTTCTCCTCTACTCCCTCCTCTCCTCCCCTCCCCTCCTCCCTCTCATCCCACTGTCCTCTCCCCTCCCCTCCTCTCCTCCACTCCCCTCTCTCCACTCCTCCCCCCCCTCCCCTCCTCCCTCTCATCCCACTGTCCTTTCCCCTCCTCCTCTCCCCTCTCCCTCCCATCTTCTCCTCTCCTCCCCTCTCCCCTCCCCCCCTCCCTCTCATCCCACTGTCCTCTCCCCCTCTCCTCTCTCCCCCTCTCCTCTCTCCCCTCTTCTCCTCTACTCCCTCCCCTCTTCTCCTCTCCTCCCACCCCTCTTCTCCTCTCCTCCCCTCTCCCTCTCATCCCACTGTCCTCTCCTCACTTCTACTCTCTCCTCCTCTCCCCATCCATCCTCTCCTCCTCTCATTTTCTCTCCAGCCTTCTTTTCTCCTCTCCTCCTTTTCTCTTCTCCCCTACTCTGCTCTGCTCCTCCCCCCAGCCCATTCCTCAAGGCCAGCATTGATCTTCCTTATTCTGTGGTATTCTCTTTTATTATACCCGTTTTTCTCTTTATCTAACATGTCTGTGTCTGTCTCTCTCTCTCTCTCTCTCTCTCTCTCTCTCTCTGTGCGTCTAACCTGTCTGTCTCTTTTCTAGATGACTCGTCCAATCCAGGTGAAGCCTGCCGACAGTGAGAGTCGTGGAGGTAGAGATCTTCTCCCTCATTTATTCATCTTTCTCTCCTCCCTTCTCTTTCTCTCCCCACTATCTCTCCCCTTGCTCTATCTCTTCATTTACTCCCTCTTTCCCTCTCTCTCACATATACAGACATTCACATATGTACGCATGAACAGAAACACACATGCACAGACCTTCAACCGGGATACATGTCACACACACACGTGAACGAACACATGTAAACACACGCACATTTCAAACACAAACCCTGTTGTAGGTGGAGCAGCAAAGATCACTGTTGAACACAGAATATCAAGGTCAGGAATCATGTTGAGTTTAACTGAAGGAAGGAGGAGGAGGGAAGGGGGAGATAGGGGAAGAGGAGGGGGAAAGAGCTGAATGTATGTCCCCCCTCTTCAGAGATGGCAAAAGTCAGGTGGCTGAGCGGTGAGGGAGTCGGACTAGTAATCCGAAGGTTGCCAGTTCGATTCCCAGTCATGCCAACTGACGTTGTGTCCTTGGGCAAGGCACTTCACCCTACTTGCCTCGGGGGAATGTCCCTGTACTTACTGTAAGTCGCTCTGGATAAGAGCGTCTGCTAAATGACTAAATGTAAAAGTACACACATCCTTTACTCAAGTAGATACTCATGTTTAAAATACTCTGGTAAAGGTTTAAGTACTGACTACACTTTTTCACTGTGGTTAAAGTAAAAAGTAGCCATTACTACTACCTGTTGGACATCACATCATATTAACATACAAAAAGACACTATAGACATGTAGCGCATTTGCCGGGAATCCTCTTTGACGCCGACAATTTCTAACATCTCCCTCATTCATATATGGCCATGGGTGATCAAGAATGTCTCTATTCTCAGACATATTGACATGGTTAACTCCCTCTGTTTCCTTATTCTCTTCCTCCTCTTATTTTCAGTTAAATAAGACTAATAATATGCTGGATGAGTAGTTGTTGTCAAATTGACCATACCATCTCACTGACACGGCCTTTCCCTGGAGTTCTATTCTGCACAGTTCTGCTCTCTTCTATTCTGCTGCTTCTCTTCTCTTCTATTCTGCCCAGTCAGATTCAGTTCTACTCTGTTCATTTCAACCAGTGTGTTTGTGTATGGTTTCAGAAGACAGGAAGTTGTTTGTGGGAATGCTCAACAAGCAGCAGTCGGAGGAGGATGTGTATCACCTGTTTGAGCCGTACGGAGTCATTGAGGAGTGCACCGTCCTCAGGGGTCCTGATGGAAACAGCAAAGGTAGGAACCAAACATCCACACTTCCTGTTCTGATGGGTGGGGGAGTTAGGGGGGTGAGGATGAGGGGGTGGGTTAGCTCAACTCAGGAAGCTAGCTTAGCCCACACACAGTGCTGCTATACTGTCGTCCTTCCAGTATACACATGCATGCATAAACACACTCAAACACTTCATTTTACTGTATTTAATGAAAGAGTCCTGTCTCTGTCTCTCTCTGTGTGTGTGTGTGTGTGTGTGTGTGTGTGTGTGTGTGTGTGTGTGTGTGTGTGTGTGTGTGTCCAGGCTGTGCCTTTGTAAAGTTCTCTACACATGCAGAAGCCCAGTCTGCAATCAGTGCTCTGCACGGCAGCCAGACCTCACCAGTAAGTTCCTCCATCTCCCTCACACACACACACACACACACACACACACACACACACACACACACACACACACACATAAATACCCTACACAGGCCTCGCCAGTAACACTTATGCACCAGTTCCTGGTGAACTGCTGGGCTGGTGAAATAATGCTTAGGGCTGTAACATACTTCCCCCTCTCCCCCTGCCTCTCTCCCTCCTCTCATCCCTGCTCTCCTCCCTCCTTACTTCCCCTCTCATCCCTGCTCTCCTCCCTCCTTACCTCCCCTCTCCCCCTGCCTCCTCTCATCCCTGCTCTCCTTCCTCCTTACATCCCCTCTCCCCCTGCCTCCTCTCATCCCTGCTCTCCTCCCTCCTTACCTCCCCTCTCCCCTTCCCTGCCTCCTCTCCTCCCAGACCGCCTCCAGGGATATTAACCAATAGACTTGTTTACTTCACCTTTCACCAAACTGCCTCCTGCATTATTCATCTGCATGTGAGCAGGAGGGAGCAGGGATGAGCGAGAGGAAGAGAGGGAGGGGGGAAGGTTAGAGAGAAAGGCGAAGAGAGGGAGAAAGAAGGAAAGAGAAAAGTAGGAAGATAGAGTTCATCCCCTCTTGGTAGATTATTTGATTATAGAAATCGGATCAACATGTGACATTCTGAGTTGTGAGGGTTGTACCTGATGATGGTTCTATATATAAGGGAAGGAGTTTTTTATTACGATGATACTATTTAGTGTTGCAGCATACCCCCCTCCCACAAAAAACACACACTAATACTCTACTGACTCACACTACACATGAACCTCAGGACCACTCTTTTAACCTAACCCAATAACACAAAGCTGTTATTACCGGTTGTGCAGTAATTCACTTCCTGTGTCCCAGTTCTGTTTCCAAATGACTGGTGATGTTAAACAACTTTACTATACTCAAACACAGTGTAACACACCACAACACACGGTCACACAATGTAACATACTTTGACATACGGTAACATACAGCAACATACTGTAACATACTATAACATTCTTTATACCTTGGTCTGGGTGAATACTCGATTCTGATTGGCTGCAGGGGTGTCCATTATCAGGTGATAATGTAGCGGATAATGTCCATTATCAGGTGATAATGTACACCTACTAAGTAGTTCCAGCAAAACTGTCTGTTCATTCTGTACCATGTAACATGTACCGTATCAGAGAGGTGAAGTGTGCGTCCGTCTCTCCTCAGTGCTGAGTCTCTCCTCCCTCAGGGCTGCGAGTCTCTCCTCCCTCAGGGCTGCGAGTCTCTCCTCCCTCAGGGCTGCGAGTCTCTCCTCCCTCAGGGCTGTGAGTCTCTCCTCCCTCAGGGCTGCGAGTCTCTCCTCCCTCAGGGCTGCGAGTCTCTCCTCCCTCAGGGCTGCGAGTCTCTCCTCCCTCAGGGCTCCTCGTCCAGCTTGGTGGTGAAGTTTGCCGACACGGACAAGGAGCGCACCGTCCGGCGCATGCAGCAGATCGTTGGACAGTTTGGGATCTTCAACCCTGCAGTTGCCCTGCCCTTCACCTCCTACAGCAGCTACGCACATGCGGTGTGTACACACACACACTGGACACACACTATACATGTACATACAACCAAACACAAAGACTCACACACACACACCTCCTCTCCTCACTCAGTCCAGGGCAGATTAGATAGCCAGAAAATTGGGAAAAGATGGAAAGGTGATGAGAGGAAAGCGGAGAAAAAACGAATCCAGTCAACTCTAATAATAAGAGCCATCATGCTGTCTTTATACATGTTGTCTATCTGTGTACAATGAGATTAGATCAGAGCCTGGATATGTCTGTGTGTCACTACACAACGTTGATCTGGAGGGAGGAAGACAGAGAGAGAGGGGAGAAAGAGAGATAAGAAGAGAGAGAGGGAGGTTAAACATTATGTTATGAATGAAGGTGCGTGGGTGGGAGAGGCGGGAGGGCAGGGGGGAGGGGAGAGAAGAGATGGAAGCCAACACAGAAAACATCGCCCCCTGCAGGTGATATTACTAACAACCACAGCTGACAAAGGGCAACCTTGGAAAAATTGTGATAAAGAGATTATCGTCTTCAGGTGTCTGGAGAGTAATACTAATAGGCACCACCTTTTAAACCCTCCCCTCTTCCCTCTCTCTCTTCCCTCTTCTCCCTCCTCTCTCCTCCTCGCTCCCTCCTCCTCTTCCTCCTCTCTTCCTTCCAGCTGATGCAGCAGCAGACAGCCGTCATGACAGGGGGGCAGGGGGGGCATCTGGCCCCCTGCATCTCCTTCCCCACCACCCAGCTCCACCACATGGGGGCGCTCAGCCTCAACGGACTCCAGCACACGTCTCTGGGGGCGGCTGCAGACTTCCACCAGGCCCTGGGTGAGCACCGCATGCGTGTGTGTGTGATGACACACTAATGAGTTCAGGGATCAGGGTTCAGGGGTTGTTTGAAAGTAGTGCGGGTCCTAACCCTCCCTTCCCCTCCAGGCCTCAGCTCTCCTCCAGCCAGTCTCTCTAGCTCGGGTCCCAGCCTGGTGAGTCCCCTGGTGAACGGCTTCGCCCCCCTGGCCGGCCTGCCCACTGCCCCCCCCTCCCTGGAGCCTTTGTACACCAATGGCCTCCCCCCGTACTCCACCCACAGCCCCGCCCCTGACAGCCTGCAGCCGGCCTACACCGGGGTGCAGCAGTACACAGGTATGCACGTAGACACACACAAATACACGCACACACAAATACACACACACTTGATGCATGCTTGATATATTTCCCTCTCTCCCCTTCTCCACTCCAGCGATCTACCCCTCCCCCAGCCTCCCCCCTCAGGCACTGCAGCACCAGCAGAGAGAAGGTGAGGGTGAGATGGCTTTATATATACTATATACACTCATATATATGGCGTATATGAGCATATATATATTTATAATCATAACAATCGATTTTTGGTAATTTAGCTTAATTTAGCAAAGTAAATTTATTCTGAGAAACAAATCATCTCTCATCAAGAATGTGTGTGTGTATCTGTGGTGTGTGTGTATCTGTGGTGTGTGTGTATCTGTGGTGTGTGTGTGTGTATCTGTGGTATGTGTGTGTATCTGTGGTGTGTATCTATGGTATGTGTGACTGTATCTGTGGTGTTGGTGTGTGTGTGTATCTATGGTGTGTGTGTGTGTGTGTGTGTGCGCTGCAGGACCAGAGGGTTGTAACCTCTTCATCTACCACCTGCCTCAGGAGTTCGGGGACAGCGAGCTCCTGCAGATGTTTCTCCCTTTCGGCAGCATCATCTCCTCCAAGGTGTTCATGGACCGCGCCACCAACCAGAGCAAGTGCTTCGGTGAGCCCTACACACACACACACGAGAGAGAGAGAGAGAGAGAGAGAGAGAGAGAGAGAGAGAGAGAGAGAGAGAGAGAGAGAGAGAGAGAGAAATAGAGAGAGGAGAGAAAAGGTAGAGAGAGGCTTATATTAGCAGTGTGAATAGTTTCAGCAGCAGCAGACAGGACTTGTGGTTATTATGGAATGTGCTGTGTTCCAGGGTTTGTTAGTTTCGACAACCCATCCAGCGCCCAGGCTGCCATCCAGGCCATGAACGGCTTCCAGATCGGTATGAAGAGATTGAAGGTGCAGCTCAAGAGGCCCAAGGATGCCAGCAGGCCGTACTGACCAGGTGAGACCCACACCAGGTGAGACCAGCTCTGTCTGACCAGGTGAGACCCACACCAGGTGAGACCAGCTCTGTCTGACCAGGTGAGACCCACACCAGGTGGGTCTACCTGGTCCTGAGTGTGTGTGTGTGAATGTGTTTCACTTCTCTTCAGGAGTAAGGTCTGTAATTGGCTGGTCTCTGTCTTCCAGGTCTGTAATTGGCTGGTCTCTCTTAGGGGGAGGATATCTCGCAGGAGTTCAGCTTTTTATTTCTTTTGAAAAAGAAAATACGTTTGAAGAAAACAAAAACATCAATACAAAAAGTATTTCCGAAGACATATCAGCATTTACTTATGAAGACGCGGGTTATCTTGGCGACAGCTGGAGCAATGGGGTGGTTGCCACGACAACTTACACGCAGATGACGCAGCAAGAGGCAGGTCAAGATGAGAACAGCGTTAGGGTCAGCCCTGACAGAACAGTTAGGGTCAGCCCTGACAGAGCAGTTAGGGTCAGCCCTGACAGAACTGTTAGGGTCAGCCCTGACAGAACAGTTAGGGTCAGCCCTGACAGAACTGTTAGGGTCAGCCCTGACAGAACAGTTAGGGTCAGCCCTGACAGAACTGTTAGTTAAGCAACAAACTAACTAAAAAAGCAGCAACAACATATAGATTTCTATATACGTATTATACACACACACACATATACACACAGTCACACACATGGAGGAGTTAGCAGCTGTCACCACTGGACTAATGAGAGTCGACACTTGAAGATCAAACTCCTCCATCCCTCTCTTCCTCTCTCCTCTCCTCCTTCCCTCTCTTCCTCTCCCCTCCTTCCCTCTCTTCCTCTCCCCTCCTTCCCTCTCTTCCTCTCTCCTCCTTCCCTCTCTTCCTCTCTCCGCCTTCCCTCTCTTCCTCTCCTCCTTCCCTCTCTTCCTCCTTCCCTCTCTTCCTCCCCTCTCCTGCTCTCTCCTCCTTCCCTCCTTCCCTCTCTTCCTCTCTCCTCCTTCCTCTCTCCTCCTTCCCTCTCTTCCTCTCTCCTCCTTCCCTCTCTCCTCCTTCCGTCTCTTCCTCTCTCCTCCTCCCCTCCCCTTCTATCCAAATCCATCTTCTTTAGACCAGAGAGGTTACCATTAGCAACAGAATAAGGGACCAAAGAACTAAACATGTGTATTGTTCTCAGCAGTGATAGAGGCTGACCCCTAACCCCGGTCCCTGACCCAACCCTGACCCTGACATACTGATGATACTAATACCACTAAATACTACTATTGATATTACAAATGTTATTATAAACTTAAAAGGAAACACTAACTTCAGGTTGAAAGAGGAAAACAATGGGTTTTGTTCCTTTTACATTTATAGCTACTGCCAGGTTTAATATATTTAAACAAATAGAGAGAAAAAAATATATATTTTAAAAAGCTATTCTATTTTAGTGGTGTAGAATGTGGGGTTTAGACCTGGTTTGGGGCATGCTCAGATCATTCACAACATACCATCTGGAACATTCCATCCACATCACATGACATCTGCTCAGTTGCTAGGCGCCCACAGCAGCGAGGGGGCTCCACACGGTTGGTTTCCACGACTAACATGTCCTCCTTTCTGGGGTTGGAATCCTTACTGCCTTTCCTTACTGCCTTTCCTTGGACAAAAACAGGAGAGAAGAGGAGGTAGGAGAGAGGATGTTGTTGAGAAGGAGAGGGTGAGAGAGGAGGAGAACCCTCCTAGGAACCCTCCACCCACCTGTTCTAGAACCCTCCTTTTCTAGAACCTTTCACTCCACCCACTGGAAATGTACAGCAGGTATCTTCTAAATTATTCAAATCAAATTAAACGTGGCCTTTAAAACAGCGTAGGTCGAGTGCCAATTAAACGTGGCAACTTTGTGTTTATGCAGACGTGTCAGGAATAAAATGAGCCAGAGATGAGGTGTTGTGACGAGAGCAGAACCAGAACCAGAACCAGCTCCACAACAGAACCAGCCCCACAGTAGAACCAGGGCCACGGTAGAACCAGCAGAACCAGCCCCACAGTAGAACCAGGGCCACGGTAGAACCAGGCCCACGATAGAACCAGGGCCACGGTAAAACCAGGCCCACGGTAGAACCCGGGCCACAGTAGGCTGGTGAGGAGGGGGTGGGGGTGAGGAGGGTTTGAGTCCCTAACCCTTACCACTCCCAATGATGTTATCACACTGCCATTATTTAACCAACTTCCCGTTTGTCATCATTATTCAGCCATGGCCGCAATCATACTTTTCTGAGCATGCCCAATAGAGAGCCCGCGGTTAAAGGTTGGTAATGGTAATACTCGTATTAATGATTCTTTAACTATGGTTTGAATGCTGAGGATAGTATCTTATTATAAATTTGAAGTATGTATGTAGAATAAACTTTCTAGGGGGTTACTAGGGAGGGGGTTTGCATTTTAAAGATGTTAAACTTCTGGTTTCTCAGCACAATGCAACATAAATATATGAGAAAAGATACTGAATCTGTTATGTTGACTTGACTTGCACTGAGGCAAAGCTGTCTTCAAAAACTGGAGGATAAACGCTGTTTACAGTTCCTTCTGAAAGGGGAGTGCGCCCTCTGCCTGTGTGGCAGTGTCATAAAAGCATGGTACACTGAATAGCGAACAGAACCTTTTTTATAAAAAAAAAAAAAAGTTCTGTCATAGTCTGAGAAACCAAACATTGATTCCTGTTGACGTTTCTTGAAAACTTGCTGCTTAGATCATTTCATACTCATTATTAAAAGGATTGTTTTATAATTATTTATTTGATCAAGTAATTACTTGATGTCAATGGTATACAGTTAGGTCCATAAGTATTTGGAAATTGATCATTTTGGCTCTGTATACCACCACAATGGATTTGAAATGAAACAATCAAGATGTGCTTTAAGTGCAGACTTTCAGCTTTAATTTCAGGGTATTTACATCCAAATCAGGTGAACGGTGTAGGAATTACAATACATTTTATATGTGGCCCCCCCTTTTTAAGGGACCAAAAGTAATTGGACAATTGGCTGCTCAGCTGTTCCATGGCCAGGTGTATGTTATTCCCTCATAAAGGGAGTTCGTTATTTCATTGACAAGGAGCAGATAAAAGGTCTAGAGTTCATTTCAAGTATGGTATTTGCGTTTGGAATCTGTTGCTGTCAACTCTCAATATGAAGTCCAAAGAGCTGTCACCATCAGTGAAGCAAGCCATCGTTAGGCTGAAAAATCAAAACAAACCTATCAGAGAGATAGCAAAAACATTAGGTGTGGCCAAATCAACTGTTTGGTACATTCTTAAAAAGAAAGAATGCACTGGTGAGCTCAGCAACACCAAAAGACCCGGAAGACCACGGAAAACAACTGTGGTGGATGACAGAAGAATTCTTTCCCTGGTGAAGAAAAGCCCCTTCACAACAGTTGGCCAGATCAAGAACACTCTCCAGGAAGTAGGCGTATCTGTGTCAAAGTCAACAATTAAGAGAAGACTTCACCAGAGTAAATACAGAGGGTTCACCACAAGATGTAAACTATTGGTGAGTCTCAAAAACAGGAAGACCAGATTAGAGTTTGCCAAAAAACATCTAAAAGAGCCTGTACAGTTCTGGAACAACATCCTATGGACAGATGAGACCAAGATCAACTTGTACCAGAATGATGAGAAGAGTATGGAGAAGGGAAGGAACTGCTCATGATCCAAAGCATACCACCTCATCAGTGAAGCATGGTGGAGGTAGTGTTATGGCGTGGGCATGTATGGCTGCCAATGGAACTGGTTCCCTTGTATTTATCGATGATGTGACTGCTGACAAAAGCAGTAGGATGAATTCTGAAGTGTTTCGGGCAATATTATCTGCTCAGATTCAGCCAAATGCTTCAGAACTCATAGGACGGCGCTTCACAGTGCAGATGGACAATGACCCGAAGCATACTGCAAAAGCAACCAAAGAGTTTTTTAAGGCAAAGAAGTGGAATGTTCTGCAATGGCCAAGTCAATCACCTGACCTAAATCCAATTGAGCATGCATTTCACTTGCTAAAGACAAAACTGAAGGGAAAATGCCCCAAGAACAAACAGGAACTGAAGACAGTTGCAGTAGAGGCCTGGCAGAGCATCACCAGGGACGAAACCCAGCGTCTGGTGATGTCTATGGGTTCCAGACTTCAGGCTGTCATTGACTGCAAAGGATTTGCAACCAAGTATTAAAAGTGACAATTAGATTTATGATTGTTAGTTTGTCCAATTATATTTGGTCCCTTAAAAAGGGGGGGGGGGCACATATAAAATGTGTTGTAATTCCTACACCGTTCACCTGATTTGGATGTAAATACCCTGAAATTAAATCTGAAAGTCTGCACTTAAAGCACATCTTGATTGTTTCATTTCAAATCCATTGTGGTGGTATACAGAGCCAAAATGATGAAAATTGTGTCAATGTCCAAATACTTATGGACCTAACTGTATATTTATGTAATAATTTATTTGCGTATTAAGCCAATTATTTATATAATTTAATCAGTTATTTTATTTCATAGTTATGTTAAGGTATTTATCAAACAGAAATGCTTGTTGGGGCTTTTCTCTTTATCTCCTTTTTTTCAATTTTACAATAAAAATACAAACTGGTTGACTGGTCCTTATCAGACTGAATGACTGGATAGTCTGGAGAGAGGAGAGAAAACAGAAAGTGAGATGAAGACGGTGATGTGAGGTCAGAGTACAGCAAGGCAGTTCATCTTTATTACCATCTGTTTATGATGCCCTCACGCATACCCTGCTCTGAGATACAACACATGAACCTCATACCCTGCTCTGAGATACAACACATGAACCTCATACCCTGCTCTGAGATACAACACATGAACCTCATACCCTGCTCTGAGAGATAACACATGAACCTCATACCCTGCTCTGAGAGATAACACATGAACCTCATACCCTGCTCTGAGAGATAACACATGAACCTCATACCCTGCTCTGAGAGATAACACATGAACCTCATACCCTGCTCTGAGAGATAACACATGAACCTCATACCCTGCTCTGAGATACAACACATGAACCTCATACCCTGCTCTGAGATACAACACATGAACCTCATACCCTGCTCTGAGAGATAACACATGAACCTCATACCCTGCTCTGAGATACAACACATGAACCTCATACCCTGCTCTGAGATACAACACATGAACCTCATACCCTGCTCTGAGAGATAACACATGAACCTCATACCCTGCTCTGAGATACAACACATGAACCTCATACCCTGCTCTGAGATACAACACATGAACCTCATACCCTGCTCTGAGAGATAACACATGAACCTCATACCCTGCTCTGAGATACAACACATGAACCTCATACCCTGCTCTGAGAGATAACACATGAACCTCATACCCTGCTCTGAGAGATAACACATGAACCTCATACCCTGCTCAGAGATAAAACATGAACCTTATCTTGTCTGATGGGGGGGGGGGGGGGGGTACAGCTTGCTGACCTCCAGGCTGGGTGATGGGAGGGTACAGCTTGCTGACCTCCAGGCTGGGTGATGGGAGGGTACAGCTTGCTGACCTCCAGGCTGGGTGATGGGGGGTACAGCTTGCTGACCTCCAGGCTGGGTGATGGGGGGTACAGCTTGCTGACCTCCAGGCTGGGTGATGGGGGGTACAGCTTGCTGACCTCCAGGCTGGGTGATGGGGGGTACAGCTTGCTGACCTCCAGGCTGGGTGATGGGAGGGTACAGCTTGCTGACCTCCAGGCTGGGTGATGGGAGGGTACAGCTTGCTGACCTCCAGGCTGGGTGATGGGGGGTTCAGCTTGCTGACCTCCAGGCTGGGTGATGGGGGGTTCAGCTTGCTGACCTCCAGGCTGGGTGATGGGAGGGTACAGCTTGCTGACCTCCAGGCTGGGTCTGCTCCGCAGAAGAGGGCACCCTTCAGTAAAAGTTTAGGGGAGATTGTCTCGACTTTACACTCCGGTCTGTATGAGGTGCTCTGTACCTGCATCCATCCCTTCTCTATCTTACCAAGAGCTGGATTTTTATGCAATTAATTCCCATCACTGCTGGAGATTCATCCTGTCATTAGGACAGGCTTAGGTTATGGTTAGTTTATCAGGGATGGAGGGACGAGATGAGGATGAGAAGAGAGAAGAGTTTAGCAGTAAAACTAAGAAAACACAAAACACCTAACATCAACCCAACACTTTTTTTATTATGTAAAATGAATGATTATAATAAAATGTAAAACACATATTAGTTCACTTTCAATAAAAGTATTCAACAATATCTAACTAAATCACAACAAATGTGTAAAACATTACAGTTAAAACATGTACACCATATAAAACACTTATATACAATCTTTCAATATATTATAATATAGAGATTTTGTTTCTTTACCTTGAAAGATAGGAAGGCAAGCAGCTTGATAAGGGAGTTTTGTCTTTGGGAGGATTTTGATCTTAATCTGGGAATGACTGACAATCACCCTCCACACACACACCCTGGTGAGTACTGACCCTCCACACACACACACACACACCCTGGTGAGTACTGACCCTCCACACACACATCCTGGTGAGTACTGACCCTCCACACACACACCCTGGTGAGTACTGACCCTCCACACACACATCCTGGTGAGTACTGACCCTCCACACACACACCCTGGTGAGTACTGACCCTCCACACACACATCCTGGTGAGTCCTGACCCTCCACACACACACCCTGGTGAGTACTGACCCTCCACACACACACACACACACACACACACACAGGTAAGTACTGACCAGGTAAGTACTGACTCCACACACACACAGACACCCTGGCACAAAGGGGAGGCATGTACCTGACATGGTGAGGTATACTGTAGTATATACCTTTTATCAGGCCTCTAAACCTGCATCAGAAAGGTATCTCTCCAGGAGCAGGTTTGGAGTGTAACCCTACAGGAGGGTATCTCTCCAGGAGCAGGTTTGGAGTGTAACCCTACAGGAGGGTATCTCTCCAGGAGCAGGTTTGGAGTGTAACCCTACAGGAGCAAGGTTTGACAGATATGAAGGTATATGACACAGTACTTCCAAGGACTGTTACTCAGAGTGGTCCTGAGTAGCATGTCCTGTACCTCAGATTTTATGGACAGGGGTACCATGTCCTGTACCTTGTCTTTACATTCAGTTATTGAATACTGTGAATAAGAAACACAGTTTTCTGTAAATATGATGAGATAACAATGGAGTGGACCACAAATCTGTTCCAAAACCATGAGCCACCTGGGTGTCTGTGCCAGTGCAGACCATAATAATCAGGCACCAGGACTTGTTATTTACAAAAATCAATTTTGATGAACCCGCCTTCAATCAGAGCAGAGTTAAACAGTCATTTGGGGATTTTCACATTTCAGAGTCTGTGTTAGTGCTGATCCAATGTACAGGTGTGTAGACGAGTGTGTGTGTGTGTACGCTGGGTCCTTCAGATTGTTTAGGGAGTGAAAGACAGGAGTCTCTCCTCCTCCTCACACCAGCAGCAGGCCCAGCAGCAGCAGCAGAGTGTGTGTGGTGGGGAGGGATGCCCCCCTGCTGTGCAGGCGAGGAGTCCTGGGGGGACTAGGGGCAGAGCTCTGCCTGAGTCTGGAAGGGGGCAAGGCCTTCAGATCCTGCAGCGCCCCGAACGCGGCCAGACAGAAGGCCGGGTCCCCGGTGGTCAGCAGGTCAAACACACACGACTGGAAATACACATCCTCCACCTGCAGTGTCTCCCGGCAACGAGCCGTGGCCTGCTCCACCGAGTAGACCTGGGGGGGCGGGGCCCTGGGGGGCGGGGCCCTGGGGGGCGGGGCAGGCCCCAGCGTGTGCTGTGTGATCAGCTGGCTGCGAGGACAGCCATGGAGGCAGAGCTGCAGGCCCACCTCCTCCGGCCCCAGCATGTCCTCGGGGACCCGGATGGCGAAAGTCAGGTAGAGCCCCACACGGCGCACGATGATGGAGGCGCCCAGGTAGCGTGCCTGGATGTGGACATGGCGCCCAGCCGGGCCGGGCCGGTCCAGGATCAGCAGGCTGGACGCCTCGCCCCCCCCACTGCCCCCCCCGCTGCTGCTGCTGCCGTCCTGGAAGGCCGAGGGCAAGTCCTCGGTTGTGGCCTGGTACACCTTCTGATCCGTGCAGCCCTGGAATGACTTGAAGATCACCGTTATCTGAGGAGGGAGGGGAGGGAGGGGAGACCACAGGATGAATCATGAGGAGAGAAAGAATGTAATGCCCAAAACCACCACAGGGTGTCACCCCAGCATCACACTTCCAACACTGAGGTCTTTCTGCAGCTTGGGTGGTTAAACAGAGCATGACTAATGACTCTCTTACTGTGATAAGACAACTAACAAACTGTATATAAAGAGACCATACTTGGTTTAACTGATGTTGACATAACCATCTCACATCAGCACACATCCAAGCTTATCTCCCACAGAGCATCCAGACTAGCTACAGTATAGCTTCCATCTACTGCAGAGCATCCAGACTAGCTACAGTATAGCTTCCATCTCCTACTGAGCATCCAGACTAGCTACAGTATAGCTTCCATCTACTGCAAAGCATCCAGACTAGCTACAGTATAGCTTCCATCTCCTACAGAGCATCCAGACCATCTACAATATAGCTTCTATCTCCCACAGAGCATCCAGACTAGCTACAGTATATTCATAGATTTAATTTGACGTCACACAGTGGTCGCGGCACCATCTTTAGGACTGAATTGCAAGATGCCGTCTATCTGCTGTGCTGTGGGATGTGATAACAGCAAATCTCAAATAAATGGATTAACCTTTTACAATGTCACAAAAAACCTTGAACATCGTAAGAAATTGATTACAAAATGTAATTTATAATTTGAGCATGTATAATGTTATTATGGACAGCTAGCAAATCAAATCAAATTTATTTGTATAGCCCTTTTTACACGCAAGCATGTCACAGAGGGCTTCACATATGCCCATAGAACTGCCCCTCAACCAACCTAAACCCTCAAGGAATACAAGGAAAAACTCCCAAAAAACTCAACAGGAGAAAAAAATTTAAGAAACCTTGGGAGGAGCAATTCAGAGAGGGATCCCCTCCTCCAGAGACGGTTGGTGAGAGAGAGGAGCAGAACACAGGCTAAACATAGTCATACAGTGTCGGTGAGTTTTTAAAACACCAAAATCCATTGTTCAACTTTATAGATGTAGGACAGGACCGGGAGACTAGCACTATCTATATTTAGGCTACATTAGTAACGTTACATTTACATTTAGTCATTTAGCCGACTCTCTTATCCAGAGCGACTTACAGTAAGTACAGGGACATTCTGCCCAAGGCAAGTAGGGTCAAGTGCCTTGCCCAAGGACAAAAGTCATTTTGCACAGCCAGGAATCGAACCGCAACCTTTGGATTACTAGCCCGATTCCCTAACCGCTCAGCCACCTGACTCCCTGTTAGCGTTATATGGTTGAAATACGTTATGTTGCTACTTGTTGTAGTGGCGTTAGTATGCTAAACTACTTTTCATTTGTTGTCCCGATGTGATATTACAACAGAATCTGATGGCAATTCAGTTCAGTGATAAACGCTATTCGTGTAATGCTAATATCGCTTGATTAACAGACTGCCAGTTACCCTTCTTGTGATCAAGAACATTTTCTTCATATCCAGATGATACATTTTGGGATCATTAACCCATCCTGAGGTGAAGTAGCGGTAGTCTTCAGTGCTTTTAAATGCCTTAAGAGCTTCCCCGGTGTATGGAGAGGGATTGTGGACGAGGTAAACGTAGATGTCAGCAAATGTCAAATTTGGCAGGTTTTTACTCAACTTTAGTGGAGTAAGCAGTTCACTTGACAGTTAATAAGGATCGAAACCTAAAGTATTTATTTTCTTTAAATACCGTTACTTTTCGTCGGTGGTAAGGTGTTCTACTTTGTGTAACATCATTTATGCTCACTGAGGAGACCCGAGGAGAGGCTGCGAATCGGTCATAAAGATGGGGGCTGCAACAACAACAAAAAGTCACGTGACTGAAACCCATGGATAGCTTCCATATCCTGCAGAGGATCCAGACTAGCTACAGGACTCTACTGCCAACAAACTAGAGAACGCTGATTTCCTCCAGAACATTCTTCGTACCTCACTTTAAGAAGCCTGCTGACAAATGTGAGATAACCTCACTGTCTGCACAGAGCTCTGAGAGAGATCTTGAATACCAGCCAGCAAAACCACAGCCTTCTAGAATCTGGACTAGTACCCGATTAAGACCAGAACCAGACCAGACCTAGGACCAGTACCAAACTAGACCTAGGACCAAAACCAGACCAGACCAGACCTAGGACCAGACCAGACCCAGACCAGGTGTAGGACCAGTATCAAACCAGACCTAGAACAAATACCAGACCAGGTGTAGGACCAGTACCAAACCGGACCAGTACCAGACCAGGGCTAGGACCAGTATCAGACCAGACATAGGACCAGTACCAGACCAGGGCTAGGACCAGTACCAGACCAGACCTAGGACCTGTACCAAACCAGGGCTAGAACCAGACCAGACCAGGGCTAGCTGGTTATTCCTCCTGGTTTCTCAGGAGAGTTTGAGAGCCTCTATCAGAGGGGTGACGCCGCTTCAGACAGGGTGAGAGGGGAATGTGGAGCACCTTAATCACTACCATATGACCCGTTAACACAGGAGCACTCAACCATGGCCCCAGCCAATACTACGCTCTGTCCCTCTCGCGCACTGTCCCTCTCGCGCACTGTCCCTCTCGCGCACTGTCCCTCTCGCGCACTGTCCCTCTCGCGCACTGTCCCTCTCGCGCACTGTCCCTCTCGCGCACTGTCCCTCTCGCGCACTGTCCCTCTCGCGCACTGTCCCTCTCGCGCACTGTCCCTCTCGCGCACACACACACACACACACTAACCCTATGCAACAAAACATGAATAAAACAAAATATGAATAAAATCATATAATTATGATTATCATCATCAAGTTCAGAGCCCTTAGCTCCAGTTCCCCGCCCGTCTCCAAACCCCGCCTACCTTGCTGGTTGCCGTGGCGCTGGATCCCTGGACGACAGGTACGTTGGTGACCTGCACGGACAGGTAGCGGTTGTCTATGAGAGGCCACGCCCCCTCCACCTTGCAGGTCTGGAACTCCTCCCTGAATGTGCGCAGGTGGGGGTCCCCGAACAGGCTGCAGTGGGCATACCTGCCGAGGTGCCCAGCAGCCAGGGCCCGGCTCTCATAGTCGCAGAGCCGGGGGAGGGGGGGCCGGGGGGTGCCGGGGGCCCTGGCGGGGGAGGTGGGCCCGTCGGAGGAGCAGTTGTGCTGTGAGAACAGCTCCTTGATGCGGAACACGGCCGAGTGGTACACCAGGTCTCCTCTGCAGCTGCGCGCGGTGCGCCGGGTGCAGAGGGCATACGCCCGCAGGGAGATGCAGTAGTCCGGGTGCATCTCCTCCTGGAGCCCACTGGAGGGCGATGTCGAGGTCACGTACTCTGCGTTGCAGCGCTGGATACGACACTGCTGACAGTGAGCTGGAGCACAACAAGAAACAGAACAGTCAGAACACTGAAGTCACTATGCCATCGCAGCCAGTCATAACAGTCACTATGCCATCTCAACCAGTCATAACAGTCACTATGACATATCAGCCAGTCAGAACAGTCACTATGACATATCAGCCAGTCAGAACAGTCACTATGACATATCAGCCAGTCAGAACAGTCACTATGACATATCAGCCAGTCAGAACAGTCACTATGACATATCAGCCAGTCAGAACAGTCACTATGACATATCAGCCAGTCAGAACAGTCACTATGACATATCAGCCAGTCAGAACAGTCACTATGACATACCAGGCAGTCAGAACAGTCACTATGACATATCAGGAAGTCAGAACAGTCACTATGACATATCACCCAGTCAGAACACAGTGAACAGTCACTATGACATATCAGCCAGTCATAACAGTCACTATGACATATCAGGAAGTCAGAACAGTCACTATGACATATCAGGAAGTCAGAACAGTCGCTATGACATATCACCCAGTCAGAACACAGTGAACAGTCACTATGACATTTCAGCCAGTCACAACAGTCACTATGACATACCAGCCAGTCAGAACAGTCACTATGACATATCAGACAGTCAGAACATTGCTCTCCCAATAGCAAACCGTAAAAAGTTACATGGTCTGGCCTAGTCTGGTCCATAGTAACTTTCATGGTCTGGTCCACAGCTGTATGAGTTGGGACAACTCAACAGAACTCACATTATATTGAAGAAATTATCTTGAGACCAACACTGTTCCTGTGAGCACTGGGGCCACAAAAATAGTAAAAGGGAACTATTTGTGCTTTGTCAAGCCATGGCAACAGGTTAACCAATCGTGAAGCTGCTTTTTGGGGTGCTGCAGTGGAACCACTCTGGAGGAGGGGTTTGGCCTTGTCAATCAAACATGTAATGTTGTCCAACCACTGGGTTACACCTGAGTAATGGAAATCTTAACAGACTTTTACAAAAGCCAAAAATAATTCTGATGCACACCCCTACAAAAACAAGACTTATCCAAATTATTCAGGTTCAGGTCTGGTTCTCCAGGGTCTGGTCTATGTTCAGGTCTGGTTCAGATTCTGGTATGGTTCTCCAGGGTCTGTTCTATGTTCTGGTACTCCAGGGTCTGGTGTATGTTCTGGTACTCCAGGGTCTGGTCTGGTTCTCCAGGTTCTGGGGTCTCATTTATAAACGTAAAACTGGGCTGAAAATGTGCGTACGCCACTTCCCACGCAAAGGTTGTGATTTATATAAAACAAACTTGACGGGAGAATGTGCGGTCCTCCACGCAAACTCTGACTGTATCTATCTGTAGGCCTACGCACATTTTGGAGACAGTGGGAATTGGCGACGCAGATGACCGTATTGTAGTCAGACTGCAGAAAGTAAATGTGGGAAGAACGATTACTCGTAATATTTATACATTTTGTTTTCCTCACACACGTTTTTTTCAATCCATTTCATCATTATCATGAAGATTAAATCCAGCTGTGCTATTTGTGCTGGTAGGCCTACTGAGTGATAATTGTTCCATAAACACCTTGTACAATCCAACTCAAATTTTAAATCAAAATTCAGCACTGTCTCACCATCAGATTGTCCACTACGGGAGTGCAGGAGGGGGAGATGCCTGACTGCATGGAATACAGCATAACATCACATACAGGCCCGTAAAGATTACCCCCGCAGCCCCCGCAGGGATGGGGGGCCTCGCGTGGCAGGCCCCCCGTTTTGTTTTTTGTTTTTAATCCAATTTGAATTACATGGGATGTCTTATTGTCTTGTCTGTGTTTCCAGAGTTGATATAAAAATAAAGGAAAGTATATTTAATTGTGCTTTCTTTGTTAGCTAGGTAAGTGACATGACGAAGTAGGTCAGATGGTCACACAGACCGGCGAGCCCGCTGCAAATAGGTAGCTAACTGTAGCGTAGCGTAGGAAAAATGAAACGCACATTTAAAAGCGGTGCCCAAAAGCGGCATTCAAAACAGAAAATTTCTGAATTAAATGCCAAACTTCCCAAAATTACAAATGTCTTTTTCGACCAGCCGGTGAAGGATGCACTCATCTGCCAGAAGAGACAGGTATTGTACCGTTTGCTATAGCTAACATTCCTGTACCACGTAGCTAACGTTAGCCTATACTTGACAGCTGTACTGCTCTGTCTGTATTGTGCTTCCTAGCGTTAACAGAGCCTCCTTTCCAAGAGCCAGGAAAATTTGCCTTGCTCCTTTATTGACTTCCTATCAAGCTGACAACATTGAAATGGAGTGAAACTACAAAAAAAGAGAAAGTAGAAAAAGTGCTTAATTTTTAAATATATTACATAACTGACATTATTAGCAAACATGATAACGTATGCGACAGTAGTATCGTGCAGTTGCAGCAATTGCGTTTGACTATTTAAACATACAAAAAACATAATCAAAGTTACAATAAGTCATTGTATTTCAGTTATATACATATTATGATCGTGTAAAACATACAGTCATTGCTTTCTACAAGATTCACACGACAAAAAATGGCTCCACTTATGATTTATCGAACACGCTAATAATAAAACACAACTCCATACTATCAAGTGTGCCTGATGTAGCCACTGCCATCAAATTATTTCTGACAATACCCGTGACTGTCGCAAGCGCTGAAAGGTCAGTTTCCAAGCTGAAACTGATCAAAACATATCTCAGAAGCTCCATGTCACAAGAGAGGCTGTCAGGTCTGGCCATCCTTAGCATAGAAAATGAATGTGCGCACAGTTTAGATGTAAAGAGTGTGGTAAAAGACTTTGCACACAGATTTGCTAAAAGACGCGCACATGTGTAGGCTATTCACCTGCAAACCGTTTGAGCTTTTTTTCTTATTGAATAAATTTCCCTCACAAGACAAGCTTGAGTTTTGATATTTTGCATTTATTACACGGCTCTTCAGAATGTTCCAAAAAATTCAGTTGAACGCGTCGGGGTCCTGTTCGTCCCGTCGGTATTTGTATTACATTATCCGTTACATATGTGGTGGTGGTGGGGGGCCTCTCAGGCTTATTCTGCGGGGGGGCCTCATGTGTTTCCGTTACGGGCCTGATCACATATCCTACCTTTATATAACTGCAGAACACAGTGTATAACTAAATATATTTATTTAATACTGTGCAAATATCCTCATATGTCAAAAACTGGAAATACAGTCGTTAAGCTCCCGCGCAATCGATACACTATGTCCTCGTTATCAGTCCAGACTTTAATAGACTGTTCATAACAAAATGCTTTTGTTTTCAGATTGTATCTCGACTCGGGGTATCGTCTGGCACAGTTGACGCCAGTTTTTTTTTATTGGTGATCCACCGGCCATCAAATAATGTGGTTTTTGGGCCTCCACCAATAGGCTAACAGTGTCTGAGAAGTTGCACTTTGTTGTTTTTTTTCCCACCGGTCGCCATGATTCATCGTAAAGAACAATCGCATGCCAGGGTCATTAATATACTGGATTAGCATTCATGAGGTGCTTTGCATTGACCATTTATGGTTAAAAATGGGGGGCGTCTCAATGCGGGGTAAGATGCTGATTCATGTACACACACTTGTGGGTAATCTATGATTTATAAAGGGAACATTGCTTACAGGTGTGCGTACGCACGGTTTTATAAATCAGATTTTTTTTGCCGTACGCCATTTTAGGCTTTTGGGCGTACGTACACTTTTAGTAAGCATCCTACGCACAGTTTTATAAATGAGACCCCAGGTCTATTTTATGGTCTGGTTCTCCAGGGTCTAGTCTACGTTTATGATACTCCAGGGGGGGTGTTCCATCAACGTCGATTAAGGAAAAGAGAGACTTATTTCGCCAAGTCTCGCTTACTTCAGCGAGAGTTCCGTTCCATTAAAGTGGCTTATTCTAGTTCTAGCTACGTAACCAAGGTAACTTATACTTCGGAACTAGCCTCCTCCGTGTCAGGCTAAAAGTCTAGCTAAACTAAGATGTGTTGCAAATAATCTCAAACAGGCAGAAACAGAATGTCAAGACAGTTCCGTCGAGTAAATTCCTGCGCGCAAAGCACTTTGTTCGGAAACATAAGTGCAGACTTTTTGAAGTGAAGACATTCTTAAGAATGTATTAATTTAAATAAACAAGAAATAATGTGACTATAACCGTTTTAAAAAGCCATTGGTTAATTGACATAAAATAAGGCCTTAGAAACTAAGCAGAGCGTCTAGACAAGTTACAATCAATTATGTCATATCCTTTCTTTGACAACCCTGTGGATGAAGGTTCTCAGTTTATACAAAGAGCATTTATCCTTTCTTCTGGCCCATTCCCATTGTTACACTAGTGAGAGCCCATGTCGTGCAGTAGCAGCCCTTTAACCCTTGTGCTGCCTTCGGGTCACATTACCCAATCAGAATCAGAATTGGTGTTTATTCGCCATGAAAGTTTGCACAGACAAGGAATTTACTTTGGCAGGAGAGCCTACCTAGGCAGCCATTTTCGGCGCCAACTAGAAAGTTACAGCATAACATGAGGAGAGGGGAGGATAGAAAAAGGCAACCCCCAGACAATGCTCCTAGAGGAGTACAGTGTGGAAACAGACAAAAACCTCAGCACATAAGCACAACAACATTTACAAAGACACGTGACTTGCAACAGGGAGTGGGGGGGGGTAGACAAGCATCATCTGGACCTGCAGCCATGGTAGGTTCTGGACACAGACCCGCCAGTCACCCTGGGGAAACAAGCAGGCGAAGGCATTGGATGGGGGTGGGGGGGTGGTGATATCTGTAGTAGGTGAAAGTTAATGTGTGAGTAGGTCTGGGTTGGCGCCCCCGAACTAGGCCACAATCAGCCCGATTCTCCCTATGCAGATTGTGTTGGCAAGAAGACATCCTTGGTCATGACCCGGGCAGAGACCAAACCACAGATGTCGGTTGGGGGGGGGGGGGGGGGGGTCTCGCTTTAGCGCTCTCCAGGGGAGTTGTTTTCCAGCAACGGCCTTGGTCAAGGCTTGTGCTGGTTACGGGGCCGAAAGTGGATAAGATTGGGGTAGTTGTTTTGACGAGTAGCCGCGACTCAATTTTCACGGCCACCCTTCAGGAAGATCCCTATCTCCTCCATCTTCCTTTGCAGAGCCGCAAACTTATCCCTGTTGTAATCCATACTGCGTTGTAAGTTCACAGTCTGAGCTCCAACAGCTCTGCCCAACGCATCAATCATGTCGGGCAGCCTAACGGGGCTTTTGATGGCCGCAGCCGTTTCCTTGATTTTCCGATATACAAGGCCAGCGCTTATTCCAAACAGCTGAAAGCCTGTAATCACGGTTCTGAATATGAATATGTCTTCAACGTCCTCCACGGAAAGCGCCGCTAGGCACACAACATGCCAATTCGCCCACGCGTCCATCGTGTAGCCAGCTGCGAACGTCCCGTCAGGACAGTTAGGTTCCCACGAACCCGAGCTTCTCTTCGAGAAGACGGTGTCAATTGCATTGAGAGACCAGCTAATTAATTCCATGCTTCTAGTTTCGGAGAGTGATGATGAGAGAGTATCTTGAGACAGACAAGACAGAGCCAAGCAGGGAAGGTCAGGGAGGGGAGGAGAGAAAAATGCGACCGCCTTCGTCGAGAGCCAAAGAGAAAAAAAGAAAAGAAAAAAAAAAAGGTTCAGAACTAACCATCGTTGTGTTTACCCAATACAAAAACAAATACAAATAATTTTCTTTTAACCTTTGCAATGTGGGGGGTCTGAGACAGCCCAACGGTTAAAAGAAAATGCTTCACTTTGTTGTTGTATGCGGTAAAGTTGTCGCAATACGACGGTGGGTCACAATGACTGATGGGTCAAAATGACCCGAAGATAACACAAGGGTTAAATGTTTCCACCCCTGCCCTTCAAAACAGCCACAGTCTGCTACTGTCCAAGCCCTTCAAACAGCCACAGTCTGCTACTGTCCAAGCCCTTCAAACAGCCACAGTCTGCCACTGACCAAGCCCTTCAAACAGCCACAGTCTGCCACTGACCAAGCCCCATCTGGATCTGTGGAGGCAGACTATGTTAATTGGAAATCTGGAAATCTGGGTCAGCTGTCCATACACTGTCAGCCAGAACAGTAATAATTGGATTTGGATTAAATATGCACGCGTAATATAATTATATATTTATTTTGTCATGCTGAGCAATTTTAAATGACTGTTCTGCCAAGCAAAGTGTGCTACAGTTTGGGTCACCTTCTGATCTGAAAGTTTGTGCTGGATCTGTGCAATAATACTTATTTCAGTGGATCCCCATTTTAGTCATGGTCATCTTTCCCTTTTATCTTAAATCTCAGCATTTAGCAGTTGATAAATGTGTGTGGCAAAGTTATTTTGAAGTAATTTATTAATTTTGTTCAAGATGTGAAGACAAACATTATTATCCCACATCAAGTGCAATTAACCATGGCCTTCTTCAGTGTTTTGAATTTTATCCTACAATTTTCAATTGCTGCCACACTTTCTTGGGCTATTATTCTAAATCTCCTGTTGAGAATATTGTCTATAGGCTACTGTCGGTTTCAGACAGCTCATCAAATTACGCTAATTATCAGTAGGCCTAAATGCATATAGTTATGCTAAGTAGATTTGGTAGGCCTACAATTTACACATTTTAACGGTCATAATGGTTTGACAAGTTGTCTCCCTTGCCGTGTTAATTGCGGCAACATTGCCCTTTTTGGGGACAACTCCCCCCCCCCCCCCCAAAAAAAAAAAAAAAATCAATTTACGCTGCTGAAAATAACACCCATCTGCTGGTTTACGCTTTGCTTTTTGCGACATAACTCCTCTTTTCGACGATCGCCTGATCTGGGCTGCACAGTCAAAGCTTATTGAGGTCTAGCTTGAATTAGCGTTGCCTGTTAGTGGAACGGAACGTTAGTGGAACGGCTTGAGGCTTAAGTCTAAGTTGACGTTTACCCAAGTGAGACTTATTCGTGTAAGCGCAACTTGCGTTAGCGATGTTGATGGAACACCCCCCAGGGTATGGTCTGGTTCTCCAGGGTCTGGTCTATGTTCTGGTCTGGTTCTCCAGGGTCTGGTCCATGTTCTGTTCTGGTTCTGGTCCCGGTGGGCGGAGGCCTGCAGCACAGAAGGCTAGGCTCGTTCCTGCTTCACGACCAGCTGGAACACCCAGAGCAGGAAGTGAAAAGCTGCCAGCCTAAATCTGAACGTAAATACACTTCTGGTACGAAAGGTGACTTCTTTGTTGGTTTTGAGCCTCTTGTTTTGGCTGGAAGATCGAGAGTTTCCCAGCAGCTAACAGCAGCAGTCAAGCACCCATTTAGAAGTAAACACAACTGTTCTGTCAATGTAGGTTTTAGCTTCAAGATAAGCCCCCTGCCAGACAGTGAACAGAAATATGAGCTGTTTCTGTAAAAAATATTATGATAACATTCAAAATAATTATATGTTTGTTTAGCAGATGCTTTTATCCACAGCAACATATGGTGGGGGATCCGAACCTGCGATCTCTTCCTCTGCAGTCAAAGACTCTAACCACTGATCTGTACCCAGCCATGTCAGAATAACAGTACATTCAGCTCTAACCACTGAGCTGTACCCAGCTAGGTCAGAATAACAGTACATTCAGCTTTAGTATTTAAGTTAAGGAAGAGAATCCTGTTGCCATCTTCCACCACCCCCTCCCCTCCTGGAAAGAGAGAGAGACAGAGAGAGTCTCCGGTGAGAGAGCAGGGTGTGGGAGGCCTGACCCCAGCCTTTCTACCTCCCTAACCCTAACCCTAACCCAACCACAAGCACAGGGGTCACAGTGGAGCTGATCCCTGCTCCACACAATCACTGCCTGTTGAACCATCAACAACAAAACAGGTCTTTGTAGCTGACCGCAGAGAGCACCCAACATGAGGCGGCAGGAAAGTAGTGGGGGTGTGTGTTTTGTGTGAGTTGAGTGTTGTGTGGGTGTGAGAGTTGTGAGTTGAGAGCGTTGTGTGTTGTGAGTGTGTTGTGTGTTGTGAGGGTGTTATGTGTGTTTTGTGTGAGTTGAGTGTTGTGTGTGTGTGTTTGAGTGTTGTGCTGAATGTATCAAAGGCTAAAAGGGGCTCTCAGCATTTAGTCTTTATTAGGTTCCAGTGACTTGACTAATATATTTAAAATGGGGTTGAATAATTACCAGTTGTATGGGGTTAAATGGGTTCTACTTGAGACATCAACATGTTAAAACACTGAAAAAGAATAAGTCCGGAAAACAACAAAACAGAAAGCTCATGTCTGGAACAAGAACGGTAAAAATGCACATTTCAGAGTTATGGGGGGGGATAGGTCCATCCAAATGTACCAGGTATTCAGTTGAAATGTTTTACTAATAAATATGCAAGATAGTTTTGCTCACTGGGGACAATTTAGTAACAGAAACAACACAGACCATTTGTTCGTTTGGAACTGTGGCAACATTTACGTAAGGTAGATATTGTAATGTAGCTGATAGTGTAAGAAGTTTAATTCGGCTATATTACAGGCGTCAGTAGAAGCAGAGAGACGGCGGCCATCGTCTTTACTGTGTTCATGTAACAGTAAGACGGGCTGTTCGGTCAGCTAGGCAGGCCACGGAGTCAAGCTCAGAACATGGTAGCAAATCAAGCATGAATGAAACACAACACCGTCGAATAAAAAACTTGTAAAGTACCCAACAGTTTGTGTCTTGGCTACAAAGTAATAGTTGTGACATAAAAATTTAAAAAACATTCGTGGAACGTTCGCTCTCGTCCAAGCGAGCACACTGCGAAGCTAGACCTTTAATAGTCTGGAAGTTACAAAGTAACATTAGCTACGCTAAATTGAGAGGTAACGTTAGCTAGCTAGCTCAAGGTTGCTAAAAAGAGGATATGCTTGTTACCCAATTAGTTTTAACTTCGGCTTTATGATGACAACATTGGATTTCTCCAAACCAAATAATAAGTAAAGTTGTTTTATCCAGTTCGTCAGCTGGAGAAAACTTTCCCCTGAAATGAGCTCGTGCAGCAGCCACTAAACTACAGAAGCTCTGGAGCTACCGTGTCTCTACCAAGATTGGTTAACATTTGAAAACAATTAGCCTATAACTAATTATAACTATCGTTTAAATGTATAAACGTTCACTCATTCCTACCAGCCTCATACTCTACATAATAAGTGATGCGTAGCCCAAAACAGTGCTTCAAACCAAGAATGTTTTCCCATCATCACCACCATTCCACAGTGCGGAAAAACTGTTAAACTGTGCGTGCAGGAGTTGGAGGAGAAGAACCCCATCGTACCTGGTCGCAGCAGCAGGCAGGATAAGACCATGGTCAGGGTTAAACAGTTCCAAAGCTGCAGCTTAGCCACGTTGTGAGGTCCGCTTCTCCCCATACCAATCCATCCAGTTAGAATAAAGAACTTCGACTGCTTCTCATGGACGCTGGAGCTGCGAGAAATTACAAAAAAAATCGTCTCCTTTCCCAAGTGCTGTCATTCAAAGGGGGCCCCTTCCGTCGGGGCGGCTCTAACTGGGAGGGGCGGAGCCGCGGCGGTTGTTGGCCAATGAAATACAAATGATTCGTTAAGTACTTGATATTTACGTGTGTGGTTTGCGGTAATCACGGGACACGGCCACTGGAACATGTTTTTACATAACAACAAAGGCTTTACGGTCAAGCTTTTACGACCAAAATGTTTTAATTAATAGAGGTCCTTTACAGTACTTTACATTTACATATCTTATCACAGCTAAACTTCTCAGCTATGATTTTGTTCCATTACAGCAACGTGTTGCTCCTTTGTGGCCAACTTTCCATCTCTTGAACCTTGAACTCTGTATTTCATTTGCCCAGCTGTGAAGCCGGGCTGGGCAGCGCTTCACACAAACACACACACACACTCACACACACACACACACACACACTCACACACACACACACACACACACACACACACACACACACACACACACACACACACACACACACACACACACACACACACACACACACACACAGACACCCACACTCACACACACACACCCAAGCTCACACACAAACACACACTCACACACACCCATGCTCACACACACTCACACACACACACACCCAAGCTCACACACACACACACACACTCACCCACAAACACACACCCATGCTCACACACTCACACTCAGTGCCTTGCCCAAGGACACAACGTCAGTTGGCATGACCGGGAATCGAACTGGCAACCTTCGGATTACTAGCCCGATTCCCTCACCGCTCAGCCACCTGACTCATACACTCATACACTCACACACACCCACTCTCACACACTCACACACACCCACACTCACACACACCCAAGCTCACACACCCACGCTCACACACACACACACCCACGCTCACACACCCACACCCACGCTCACACGCTCACACACACACACTCACACAAAAAATTAAAATGGACCCAGCTAATTACTGTATAAGGGTTAGCAAAGTGAATGCAGGAGACACTGTAGCAAAGCGTTGTTGATGCTGTCAATGCAGGAGACACTGTAGCAAAGTGTTGTTGATGCTGTGAATGCAGGAGACACTGTAGCAAAGTGTTGTTGAGGCTGTGAATGCAGGAGACACTGTAGCAAAGTGTTGTTGATGCTGTGAATGCAGGAGACACTGTAGCAAAGCGTTGTTGATAATGTGATTGCAGGAGACACTGTAGCAAAGCGTTGTTGATATTGTGAATGCAGGAGACACTGTAGCAAAGCGTTGTTGATGCTGTGAATGCAAGAGCTGTGTTGGTCTCACCTGTCAGTTTGAGGAGTGGAAGCATGGATGGATAACATTTCCTAGGAAGAAGAAAAACAGCGAAAACATTTAGTTTAATTATATGACTATTAATTATATTAGCATGTTCACTGACATCCAAAGACAGAGGTGTGGGTGGAGGGGGTCCAGAGGTGTGGGTGGAGGGGGTCCAGAGGTGTGGGTGGAGGGGGTCCAGAGGTGTGGGTCGAGGGGGTCCAGAGGTGTGGGTGGAGGGGGTCCAGAGGTGTGGGTGGAGGGGGTCCAGAGGTGTGGGTGTGGAGGGGGTCCAGAGGTGTGGGTCGAGGGGGTCCAGAGGTGTGGGTGTGGAGGGGGTCCAGAGGTGTGGGTCTGGAGGTAGGAGGATCCATGTTGGCCAGGCTGAAGTGAAGCTTGTCTCTGTGGATTCATTAAAGATCTTTTGTCCTTTGAGGAGGTGATGCTCCCTGGTCAGTGAGGAGATGATGGCTCCCTGGTCAGTGAGGAGATGATGGCTCCCTGGTCAGTGAGGAGGTGATGCTCCCTGGTCAGTGAGGAGGTGATGCTCCCTGGTCAGTGAGGAGGTGATGGCTCCCTGGTCAGTGAGGAGGTGATGGCTCCCTGGTCAGTGAGGAGGTGATGCTCCCTGGTCAGTGAGGAGGTGATCCTCCCTGGTCAGTGAGGAGGTGATGCTCCCTGGTCAGTGAGGAGGTGATGCTCCCTGGTCAGTGAGGAGGTGATGGCTCCCTGGTCAGTGAGGAGGTGATGGCTCCCTGGTCAGTGAGGAGGTGATGCTCCCTGGTCAGTGAGGAGGTGATGGCTCCCTGGTCAGTGAGGAGGTGATGCTCCCTGGTCAGTGAGGAGGTGATGCTCCCTGGTCAGTGAGGAGATGATGGCTCCCTGGTCAGTGAGGAGGTGATGCTCCCTGGTCAGTGAGGAGGTGATGCTCCCTGGTCAGTGAGGAGGTGATCCTCCCTGGTCAGTGAGGAGGTGATGCTCCCTGGTCAGTGAGGAGGTGATGCTCCCTGGTCAGTGAGGAGGTGATGGCTCCCTGGTCAGTGAGGAGGTGATGCTCCCTGGTCAGTGAGGAGGTGATGGCTCCCTGGTCAGTGAGGAGGTGATGCTCCCTGGTCAGTGAGGAGGTGATGCTCCCTGGTCAGTGAGGAGGTGATGCTCCCTGGTCAGTGAGGAGGTGATGCTCCCTGGTCAGTGAGGAGGTGATGGCTCCCTGGTCAGTGAGGAGATGATGCTCCCTGGTCAGTGAGGAGGTGATGGCTCCCTGGTCAGTGAGGAGGTGATGCTCCCTGGTCAGTGAGGAGGTGATGGCTCCCTGGTCAGTGAGGAGGTGATGCTCCCTGGTCAGTGAGGAGGTGATGCTCCCTGGTCAGTGAGGAGGTGATGGCTCCCTGGTCAGTGAGGAGGTGATGGCTCCCTGGTCAGTGAGGAGGTGATGGCTCCCTGGTCAGTGAGGAGGTGATGGCTCCCTGGTCAGTGAGGAGGTGATGGCTCCCTGGTCAGTGAAGCACAGCGCTGCTCTACAGGTGGCTTCTCTCCCTGAGCCCTCCAAACCCCCCCTTCCTCCCTGCCCCCACCCCCTCCATACCCACTCTACCTCCCTGCTCCCACCCCCCTCTATAGAGTATCTGTCCAGATTGACGGGGAGAGAAAGACCTAGGGGATCTCTGAAACCCAGAAGAGGAACAGAGATTTACATCTAAATATATTTATAGACAGACTTTCAGGTATCTAAAGTTAACTATTAAAGGCATCTATAATTAGATACCTAACTCCTGAATGTATCTCTTGTTAGATAACTAGCTCTTGGCTGGATCTGTAGTTAAACAACCATCTGGAGGTATTTATACTCATTATAATTAATAATATCATATTTTGCTTTCATTCAAAACAATGTGAAGGGGGATTTGAACTTGCGACCACTTCCATCTATCTACAATGATGTTCTACCACTGAGCTACATCCATCCCTTATAGATATCCATAGTTAGTTAACTAACTCTTGAAGGTATCTATGGTTAGTTAACTAACTCTTGAAGGTATCTATGGTTAGTTAACTAACTCTTGAAGGTATCTATGGTTAGTTAACTAACTCATGGTATAGATACGGCAGAGAGGTGCACAGGTGTGTGTGTGTGTACATTTGTGTATGTGTGTGTGTGTGTGTCAGAGTGACTCACCTCAGGTGTGTGTGTGTGTGTGTGTGTCAGAGTGACTCACCTCAGGTGTGTGTGTTTGCAGCTCAGCAGGCGATGTTACCCTGGTTACTCCACAGTGTCCGTGGGCAACTGAGCCCAGTAACTCCTTGCTCTGACAGAGAGAACCCAGACCCAGACCAGACCACAGAGAGGAGTTAAGGCTCAGGGCAGCTGTTTGCTGCAGGAATCGGCACTTTGATTAGGAAGGTTCCCTGTGAGCGATGGGCCTTAATTCCTGCATATCTGGGCAGGGCATCGGCACAGAGCTGGACAAAGAAAGAGAGTGGAAAATGGACTAGAGAACATTCACATGCTTGCACGCATTCAAACACACACATTCAGAAATACACATCCATACACACACATACATTCATTGTTCTTTGGCTTGACAACATGTGTCATTTTTGGATTGTGTCCCATATTATATACAGGCCTGTAAGGCAGAGACAGGCAGACAGACAGACTGGCAGACAGTCATGCAGACAGACATGCAGACAGACAGGTCAGCAGACATACATGATAGCATTGTAGAGCAGAGTAAGGTAGAGTTTAGAGTGGAGTAGAATAGAAAGGAGTAGAGTACAGTAGAGTAGATGAAGCAATCTATACAGTATCTAACTATCGTTCAGCAGAGTGGATTCATGATGAAATTCTGATGTTTGAGTTGAAAACCGACACCTAACCCTAACCCTACACCATGCTTGTCTCTGTACCATGCAGCCTGCTCCTCTCTCCTCCTCCTCTCCTCTCTTTTTTACTTTCCTCCTCCTCCTCCTCTCCTCTCCTCCTCCTGCTCCTCCTCCCCTGCTCCTCCTCCCTCCTCCCCAGTCTGCCAGCTGCTCCTCCAGACAGCTGCCTGGCTCATTCTCCAGGCTGAGCAGACATGTTACAGTCCAGGCTCTGTTGTGTTTCAGTGATCCACTGCTATTTCTACTGGTAATCCCAGCTCAAGCCCCTTTTCTCTTCTCACACACACACTCACACTCACACACAGTCATAAACACCCAACTGTGTAGTGTGAGAGAGGAGGGTGTTGGCACTGCATGACTCACATTGTTTCCAGGCAGCAGGCCGGACCTCCAGGGTGGGGGTCAGGGTCTGAGGCCCACCGAGGAGCCAGGAGCCTGGCTGGCCCCGCAGAGCCCATCCCTGCCTGGAGGAGACATGTGGCCCCGCAGAGCCCGTCTGGCGACAGGGAGGCATGTTACACAGAGACTGTGTGTCTGTTGTCAAGAGAACACATTCTTATACTGTCCAACATGCACTGAGGTATGCATGTCGCCCAACAAACTCACTCACTAACTCTCTCTCCCTCTTTTCTACACGCACACACACACACACACACACCACATTCACTTTTATATTCATAAGCACACAGACACACACACATACTCACACACACACACAGTGACCCTGCTTCCAGTTGTTGTCTCATAAAGCAGGTGAGAGAGAGACAGTAGGAGGCATTGCAGCCTGCGTGAGTGTGCATGTGTGTATGTGTGTGTGGAGTGTGTGTATGTATGTGTGGAGTGAGTGTATGTGTGTGTGGAGTGTGTGTATGTATGTGTGGAGTGAGTGTATGTGTGTGTGGAGTGTGTGTATGTATGTGTGGAGTGAGTGTATGTGTGTGTGGAGTGTGTGTATGTATGTGTGGAGTGAGTGTATGTGTGTGTGGAGTGTGTGTATGTATGTGTGGAGTGAGTGTATGTGTGTGTGGAGTGTGTGTATGTATGTGTGGAGTGAGTGTATGTGTGTGTGGAGTGTGTGTATGTATGTTCGTTCGTTATCTGCCGCTTGTCCGGGGGTCGGGTCGCGGGGGCAGCAACCTAAGCAGGGAGGCCCAGACTTCCTTCTCCCCGGCCACTTCCATCAGCTGTTCTACCATGTTCTACCTATAGCTGCATGTTCTACCTATAGATGTTCTACCTATAGCTGCATGTTCTACCTATAGATGTTCTACCTATAACTGCATGTTCTACCTATAGATGTTCTACCGATAGCTGCATGGTCTACCTATAGATGTTCTACCTATAACTGCATGTTCTACCTATAGATGTTCTACCGATAGCTGCATGGTCTACCTATAGATGTTCTACCTATAGCTGCATGTTCTACCTATAGATGTTCTACCTATAGCTGCATGTTCTACCTATAGATGTTCTACCTATAACTGCATGTTCTACCTATAGATGTTCTACCGATAGCTGCATGGTCTACCTATAGATGTTCTACCTATAACTGCATGTTCTACCTATAGATGTTCTACCGATAGCTGCATGGTCTACCTATAGATGTTCTACCTATAACTGCATGTTCTACCTATAGATGTTCTACCGATAGCTGCATGGTCTACCTATAGATGTTCTACCTATAGCTGCATGTTCTACCTATAGATGTTCTACCTATAGCTGCATGTTCTACCTATAGATGTTCTACCTATAACTGCATGTTCTACCTATAGATGTTCTACCGATAGCTGCATGGTCTACCTATAGGTGTTCTACCTATAACTGCATGTTCTACCTATAGATGTTCTACCTATAGCTGCATGGTCTACCCAGCTCTGCTATAATTTCCTGGATTCATGAGCTGTGGAAACCCAGGGCAGGGGCTCACTACACACACACGCGCACACACACACGCACACACGCGCACACACACGAACACACACACACGCACACACACGAACACACACGCGCACACACGCGCACACACACGCACACACGCGAACACGCGCACACACACACGCACACACACACACGCGCACACACACACACGCGCACACACATACGCGCACACACACACACACAGGGGAGGAGGACCTACAGCAGATGTAGCAGTAGACTGACATTTAAAACAACAGAGATAAAAGATGAAACAATTAGAAAAACAAGAGAAAGTGTTTGTGGTGACATCATGATTATTGGGGGTAGGGCTATTAGGAGGCCAGGCAGGGAGGAGGAGCGGGAGGCAGGAAACCGGGGCAGAGCGGGCAGGGATGGGGGGGGGGGGGGGGGGGGGGGGGCAGGAAACCGGGGCAGAGGCAATTTGAGAAGCTGAGGGTTGTTAGTCTGCAGCTGTCTGCCCTTCAACCTCACTCTCTTTCCATCTCTTCCTCAACTTCTCTTTCTCTCTTTCCATCTCTTCTTCCCCTTTCTCACAATTTTTGCTTTCTTTATCTCTTTCCCAGCACAGTCTCCCTTTTCTTTGCCCATCTCTCTACCTCTCTCCCGTATCTCCCTCTTTCTCTCTTTTAATCTTTGATTAATTAATTAATAAATCTATCGATTACACAATCATGCAATAACTTTGCATCTTCCCTGTGTGTGTCTGTTTATCTGTGAGTGTTTATCTGTGTGTATGTTTTTATATACTCCTGCGTTTGTGCATGTGTGTTATCCATATGTGTGTGTGTTTATATACATCTGCGTTTGTCCATGTGTGTTATCCATATGTGTGTGTGTGAGAGCAAGTCAGCAACTGTTTACTGCAGTCTTTAAAGAACCTCCCCTTTTATAACCATTTAGTGAGAACCCAGACTTGGAGAACACTGGAGAACCTTTGAAGAACTCAGTCTTGAAGCATTTCTTAATAGATAGGAATCTTGTCTTGAGATTCCCCCCCTCGAAACGAGACAATTAGTTTGGGAGCTTCATTCGAGCCTCATGTTGCAGAACATCAGTTGGAGGAATTCATAGAACCTTATGTTTAACAATCCTTACAAAAAACTTTGGAGCACTAATTGTTCAAATGTGTTTCTGATCCGCTGCGTGTGTGTGTTTATCTCTTCTGTCTTCTGTCTGTGGTGTTTAAGCTGCCAGATCGCTTCCTTTGAAATCAGCTCAGTCATGAACTCATTCCTACAGACATGCTTGCGTGTAATACGGGCTATACAAATACATTTTGATTTGATTTTGATTTGAGAGAGAGAGAGAGAGAGGGAGGGAGAGAAAGAGAGAGAAAGAGAGAGGGAGAGTAAGAAATGAGATGGATTGAGAAAGATAGAGAGAGATACAGGGAGAGAGGAAGACAAGGAGAGAGAGAGAAAGGGAGAAAGAGAGGAGGGGGGAGTGAGGGGGAGAGAGGGCGAGAGAGATCAAATGTGGCAGTGTTCAGTGCTGCAGAGCAGTAGATGACTACCAGATGGGCAGAGTGTGTCCAAACAGGAATGACAGCGTGGAGGCAATTCAGCAATTTGTCAGATTTGAGGTTCATCCACTTTGTGCTTCTACTTCAGAGAGTCTTACAATCAGAGCGGCTCTCAGGGAGGAGATGCCCATGGCTTCTCACACACACACACACACACATTCACACAAATACACACACACACAGCTACATGCACAGAAACAGACTTACAATCACACACTTCCATGCACATACCTACACGCACACACCAGCAGAATTGATTGATAACCACTTCACACATTGCTATGGCTACATGAATGGGAGGAGGGGCAGGGGTAGGAGGGGGAAGAGAGGAGGAGGAGAAGGAGGAGGAGGGGGAAGAGAGGAGCAGGAGAAGGAGGAGGAGGGGGAAGAGAGGAGCAGGAGAAGGAGGAGGAGGGGGAAGAGAGGAGCAGGAGAAGGAGGAGGGGGAAGAGAGGAGGAGGAGAAGGAGGAGGAGGGGGAAGAGAGGAGCAGGAGAAGGAGGAGGAGGGGGAAGAGAGGAGCAGGAGAAGGAGGAGGAGGGGGAAGAGAGGAGCAGGAGAAGGAGGAGGAGGGGGAAGAGAGGAGGAGGAGAAGGAGGAGGAGGGGGAAGAGAGGAGGAGGAGGAGGGGGAAGAGAGGAACATGAGGAGGAGGGTGAAGAGAGGAGCAGGAGAAGGAGGAGGAGGGGGAAGAGAGGAGGAGGAGAAGGAGGAGGAGGGGGAAGAGAGGAGCAGGAGAAGGAGGAGGAGGGGGAAGAGAGGAGCAGGAGAAGGAGGAGGAGGGGGAAGAGAGGAGCAGGAGGAGGAGGAGGAGGGGGAAGAGAGGAGGAGGAGAAGGAGGAGGAGGGGAAAGAGAGGAGCAGGAGGAGGGTAGAAAGTGGTCTTTGTTGCTCCCTGTTCAGGCCTCTCTAGGAGGAAACCAGGTCTTAACTGCTGCATGGAGACACACCCTCCTGGAGGGGGGGCAGAGAGGGGGGAGGGGGTTGGCAAAGGGAAGGATGAGGTAGCAGGAGCCACCCCGCCTCCCCCCCACACACACACACACACCCACACACACGTTGGCTACCTACACCTCACCTCACATACCTACCCACACATGAGCCTGACATGGAAAACATTCCAGAACATTCTGCCCTCTATCCTGCTGCTCTATCACATAGTCATGGAAACAACAAACCCTAACACTGCAGAACCAACCTTGACCCCAACCCTTATTCTGACATTGATAACCTAAACTCTTAACCCCAGCCCCAAACCCCCACCTAGCCCAGTGTTGGTAGCCAGTGCAGTACACTGGAATGTCTGTGTGTGTGTAGGTGTGTGTGGCGGTGGGGACAGTCAGTGCCTTTGACTGTGTGTGTGTATCTGTTTTTGTATTTGCATGTGTGAGCAAGCTCATGCCATTGTACCCCAAATTAATCATGTATTGTGGTTTTGAGGCAGCCAGAGTGTGTTGCAGCAGACCAGATGTGGGTCAAAGGAAAATGTTTAGTTTGGGAACTCAGTAAGGTGTGTGTGTCTGCATGTTTATACTGTACACATAAGTGTAATGGCATGCAGGGCATGCGTGTGTGTTGGTGCATGTGTGCACTCTGTATGTTTGTACTGTGTGTGTGTAACTACAAGTCCTCTACCATAGCTAGCCTAGCTACACCTCCTCTACCTCACAGCTAGCCTAGCTACACCTCCTCTACCTCACAGCTAGCCTAGCTACACCTCCTCTACCTCACAGCTAGCCTAGCTACACCTCCTCTACCTCACAGCTAGCTAGCCCTACTACCTCCTCCACTTTTGTGCTATTAAGCTAGTGTTTCTTTCTCCCTGCGGTGAACATGGAGGTCAACCACCTTCTCAGACGGCCCGCTTTTCTGTTGTTTGTGTCAAGTACATTTGCTGCCTAGCAGCTTGTCTGAACCTTTAATTAAGATCCTAATTCTATATGAGATGCTATTCTTATCCATAACATATACATTATAATAATATGTAATTCCAGACATACCAACCTGCACCCCCTCCCCCCTTCCAGGAGACTTGGGATGTCTGGAGTGAGGGAAGGTATGTGTTAGTCATTTGGAAACAAAGCAATGGGGGTTGCTGATGTCGTATCCCACAATGCAATGCAGAAATCCTCTAACATATGGTGCACCAGGAAGGGGCTGGTTGACCCTCGACCTCCCATGAGTCTCCTGGGATTGGCTGCTCCCGACATCCAACATCACTGCACAGTGCCGCCATGCTGCCTCGCTGTGACTGGAATAGCAATCACTCCCTCTCCCTCTAACCTGGGTCTCGAGTCTCCCATATTTTAATTATTTCCTTTTTCCCCCATTTCTGGGCTTAATCTCTTTCTCTCTCTCTGTCTCTCTCGCTCTAGAATTCATCTTTGTATTTATTTTCTCTGTCTTGTCTATAACCTTCTCGTCAATCTTTGGAGGAACATGTCTCTCTGTCTCCACACATGGGATCCATTACAGCTTGCGGGAGAGAGTACAGGAAGTGGGCTGAAATGTGTTGCTCTACTTACCTCTGTTTCCTACCGCCTTCGGTCTGAGGCCCAGTGTTCCCTAGCCCTAGAACTTTAGAACCCTAGCCATAGCACCTTTGAACCCTAGCCATAGAACATTAGAACCCTAGCCCTAGAACCCTAGAGGGTAACAGGGTTAGGGTAACAGGGTAGGGTGAGGGTAACAGAGTGAGGGTAACAGGGTAGGGTGAGGTAACAGGGTGAGGGTAACAGGGTAGGGTGAGGGTAACAGGGTGAGGGTAACAGGGTGAGGATAACAGGGTAGGGTGAGGGTAACAGGGCAAGGTGAGGGTAACAGGGTAGGGTGAGGGTAACAGGGTGAGGGTAACAGGGTGAGGGTAACAGGGTAACAGGGTGAGGATAACAGGGTAGGGTGAGGGTAACAGGGTAAGGTGAGGGTAACAGGGTGAGGGTAACAGGGTAGGATGAGGGTAACAGGGTAGGGTGAGGGTAACAGGGTAGGGTGAGGGTAACAGGGTAAGGTGAGGGTAACAGGGTAGGGTGAGGGTAACAGGGTAAGGTGAGGGTAACAGGGTAGGGTGACGGTAACAGGGTAAGGTGAGGGTAACAGGGTAAGGTGAGGGTAACAGGGTAGGGTGAGGGTAACAGGGTAGGGTGAGGGTAACAGGGTAAGGTGAGGGTAACAGGGTAGGGTGGACATGGTTAGGGTGAGGGTAACAGTCGTAGAAGGCTGGACATGGTTAGGGTGAGGGTAACAGTCGTAGAAGGCTGGACATGGTTAGGGTGAGGGTAACAGTCGTAGAAGGCTGGACATGGTTAGGGTGAGGGTAACAGTCGTAGAAGGCTGGACATGGTTAGGGTGAGGGTAACAGTCGTAGAAGGCTGGACATGGTTAGGGTTGTGTGGCTGAATAGGAGCCTCCTTTGTGTCCTGATAACAAACACCTGTGAACAATTGGAGAGGAGGAGGAGGTAGAGGAGGGAGAGGAAGGGATGAGGAGGGTGAGTAGGGGAGAGGAGGGTGAAGAGGGTGTGTTTAAAAAACAAGATAAATATATTTATCTCTCCCTCTGCCTCATATTTTGTCACTCTGTGTCTCTGTCTCTCTCTGTCCAGGCTGAGGTGTCTGTCTGGAATGCAGTCTGCCAGCCATGTGCAGATCTCCTGCTGCTCCTCCGTTTTCAAACAAACACATCTCATCTCGCAGCACTCTTGGAAATTGGCAAAATCTCTTTTTCCTCGCTTGCAAAAAAAAAAGAGAGACAGGATCCCAAACTGGATTCACCCATGTGTGTTAAATATAGATGCTCAGGCTCAGCCTGCAGAGTCTGAGCTGTCAGGACAATAACGATAATAATTGTAAAATAATTTAATACAATCTCAGTTCATCCATCTTTCTCCTTCGCTGTCTCTCGCTCTCTGAGGGCAGAGGGAGAACGACAGACTCCATTCAACGAGGCCAGAGTGAATATTCCTACTGTGGGAGGAGAGGACAGGGGATGGGAGAGAGGGAAAGGGAGGGGAGAGTAGAAAAGAGAGGAAAGGAGAGGAAAAGGTGGGGACAGGAGAGAAGAGACGAGAAGAGGAGAGAACAAAAGAGAGGGAGAGGACATAAGAGGAGAGAGGGAGGGAGGGTGAGGACAGGAGAGAGGGAGGTAGAGGAGAGAGGGAAGGGGTGAGGACAGGAGAGGAGAGAGGGAGGGAGAGGAGAGAGGGAGGGAGAGAGAGAGAGGACAGGAGAAGAGACGATTGATGAAAAAGGAAAAACAAGGAGCTGACAGTTAGGGACGACTAATCACTAATCACCCAGTCTAGCCAAGAGCGTCCTCCTTCTCACTGTTGCCTGTGCTCACACACACACCCTTACACACACACACATACACAGACTGACATATATACACACACACGCTCACACAGCGCTTGAACCTGTGGCTGGTGCCAACAGCAGATAATTATAAACCCCTCTGGAGACCAGCCTGACCTACTGACCTCCTGCACACCAAGCCTACTGGGAGGAAGGGAGAGAGGGAGGGGGCAGGGGAGAGGAGAGAAGGAGAGGAGGAGGGGAGAGAGGGAGGGGGCAGGGGACAGTAGAGAAAGAGAGAGGGAGGGGGCAGGGGAGAGTAGAGAAGGAGAGAGGGAGGGGGCAGGGGAGAGTAGAGAAGGAGAGGGGGAGGGGGCAGGGGAGAGTAGAGAAGGAGAGAGGGAGGGGGCAGGAGAGAGTAGAGAATGAGAGAGGGAGGGGGCAGGGGAGAGGAGAGAAGGAGAGGAGGAGGGGAGAGAGGGAGGGGGCAGGGGAGAGTAGAGAAGGAGAGAGTCAGGGGGTAGGGGAGAGTAGAGAAGGAGAGGAGGGGAGAGAGGGAGGGGGCAGGGCAGAGTAGAGTAGGAGAGGGAGAGAGAGGAAGGATGGGGGATTGACGGGTTGTTTGGCAGGGGGTGGGGGAGGGCCAAGGGGAGGGGAGAGAAGGAGAGGAGGGGAGAGAGGGAGGGGGCAGGGCAGAGTAGAGAAGGAGAGAGGGAGGGGACAGGGAAGAGTAGAGAAGGAGAGAGGGAGGGGACAGGGAAGAGTAGAGAAGGAGGGGGAGAGAGGAAGGATGGGGGGTTGACGGGTTGGTTTGGCAGGGGGTGGGGGTGGGGGAGGGCCAAGGGGAGGGGAGAGGGGCATGAACTATGGAGTCACTTTGTCAGCATTATTATACAATATTATATTATCTTTAGTGATTTTTCACAAACTAGAACACAACAAGGACATACCACTGTGTTGGTTTGACAAAACAGAAAGATGAATCTCCTTTGTTATTCCTGCTAACCCTGCCTACTAAACTCTCTACCTCTCTTTCTCTATCCCTCCCTCCCTCTCTATTCCTCCCTCTCTGTCCCATCACTTGATAGGTCTCTGTATGACATCACTGACTAGGTATGACATCACTGGATGGGAGAGTGGGAGAGAAGGAGAAAAGGAGAGAGAGGGGTAGAGGAGAGAGTTGAAGGGAGAGAAAGCAGGGGTTCACCACTAGTCTCCCATGATTGATGATGATTGGGACCAGATAAACCTCTCCCAACATGAACTCTCTTTTTCCCCCTTCTTCCTTTTCTTTCCCTCTCTCTCTCTCTTTCTCTCTCCCCCTTTCTCCCTCTAACCTATCATAGTATTTACATCTGACCTGTTCAATGTGTGGATGTGTGTTGATGTGTGGTTAAGGTTGTTTACTGGTGTGTGTGCGCTTGTTGCATGAGTGACAGTCTGTAGGGAAGACTGTGAAGCACCTCCAGGGTTAGGGTACATACGTATGATGCTCCTCTCCCCTCCCCTCTTCTCTTCTCTTTGAAACTTGTCTTCAGATCTGATCACTTCCAGATGTCCAATATTAGATCTGGGGCTCTATCTTGCACCCAGCGCAATTGATTTTGTACACCGGCGCATGTATCATTCCTATTTTGCACCCGACGCACAGCGGACTTTACCCTCCACAGACGCACGTCGGTAAATTAGGGAATGAACTTGCGCTCCCGGGTGCGGGTCAGCGAAAAAAGGAGGCGTGTTCCAGCGCAAACGTTCCCTGGTGCTATTTTGCAGTTTCAGAAAACAATTCTGCCACAGACCAGGAAAAACGTAGTCTAAAGTCAGTGGCGCATTATTCAGATGCTATTTTAAGGGGGCATGCTTGGCACGTGCGCACTGCTGGCGAGGCCAGGGTCTTCTTCCTGCGAAGCTGCGTTACATTGTTTTGATTTATTGTATGGCTGTGTTACATTTCTTTCATGTCAATGATTAAAGATTTTCATGAGAAAACTCTATCTATGTGAACTTGATTTGTAACAATTGTGGCAATTTCCTCCCATTACATTACATTTACATTTAGTCATTTAGCAGACGCTCTTATCCAGAGCGACTTACAGTAAGTACAGGGACATTCCCCCGAGGCAAGTAGAGTGAAGTGCCTACAATGTCATTTTGCACGGACGGGAATCGAACCAACAACCTTCTGATTAATAGCCCGACTCCCTAACCGCTCAGCCATCTGACCCCCCTGTTACTCCCACGCCTCTTTAACCAAAGCTAATTTGGGTGGGTTTCTTCTCCCATCCCCATACAATGTCACTTCTCTATCTTTTACGGCCCTGACAAGAACGTCGGTCTCCTCGGCTGTAAAACCGCTCTTGGCATGCGCCTGGAAAATCCGCCGTTATAATAGCAATCCACCATGGAACAAGCGCGCCTGTCTTAAAGGGAATGTGAGATGACGCTCTGATTGGTTTATTGCACGTTACGCCCAAACCACACCTATGAGTAGGTCTAATGTAGCTACTTCAGATCCAACTCATTTTAGAGTTGGATCATTTATCCCGCCGGTATAATAGCAACAGCGCCCGAGTTCTGCCAACAAAGTTACTTGCGTTTCCCGTTTGATACTTGCGTTTCAGATCGTTAAAATAAGGCCCATTATCTCTCTCTACGTTTCTGTCTCCCTGAATGTCTTGCCCTCTGTCTGTTTAAACGTCACTTTCTGTTTATACGTCACTATCTCTTTTTATGTCTATCCTTCGTCTCTGTGTCTTTCAGTCTTTCCATTTTCTCCTCCACTCTCTGCATCTCCTTCCATCTCTTCACTCTCTAGGGGATGAGCATGAAGACCACTCACCATCCGAATCACCGAAAAACAATCTTCCTCTCTTCCCTTCACTCCATCCTCTACATCCTCCTCTCTCCCGCTCCCCCAGGCCCTCTCTCTTGCTGACCTCAGATTCATCCCTCACACTCCCTACAGACCCCCCACACACACCCCTCACACTCCCTCCAGACCCCCCACACACACCCCTCACACTCCCTCCAGACCCCTCACACACCCCCCTCACACTCCCTCTAGACCCCCCACACACATCCCTCACACTCCCTCCAGACCCCCCCACACACACCCCTCACACTCCCTCCAGACCCCCCACACACACCCCTCACACTCCCTCCAGACCCCTCACACACACCCCTCACACTCCTTTCAGACCCCCCCACACACACCTCTCACACTCCCTCCAGACCCCCCCCAACACACCTCTCATCTGACTCCGCTAGCCTCAGCCCCAGCCTCTGTCCCAGCCTTTGCCCCAGCCTCAGCCCCAATCTTTTGCCCCAATGCAACACAAGACCCTCTTCTCCAAATGAAATTCTTTGGAAAGTCATTTTATATCACCCTTTGAACGTGCACTGAACTGTAAACCTCCCTGTTGGAGACCAAATACAGAGCTTGGAGGAGGGGGGGACAAGGGGGTGGGGGGGTCAAGGGGTGGGGGAGGGCAAGAAGGAGAATTATAATTCTTTGCAGGCCTTTGGTATTAACCCAAACACCATAGCTGTCGGTGGGGGTGGGGGGCTGGGGGGGAGCGGCAAACATTCAGTGTTAATTGGCACTTTGTAAACTCAGTGCTTCCTTTTGTGGGGGAAGTGGATAAGAGGGAGGGAGGGATAGAGAGAGAGGGAGTGAGTGAGAGAGAGGTAGATAGAGTGAGAGGGAGAGAAAGAGAAAGAGAAAGAGAGAAAGCCAGCTCTTGTTGAGGGTGTTTATGGTTCACTTATTTTGTTAATTGGTTTTTCTATCCCCAATGAAAAAAAGAGAAAAAGAAGAATTCATGTTACACCCAGCTTCCCTCCCTCCCCCCTTCTCTCTCTTTCTCTCCCTTCTTACTTTTTTGTCTCTCCCTCCCAACTTCTCTATACCTCTTTCTCTCCCTGTATCTCCCTCCCTCCCAGCCTCCCTCCCTCCTCTGACCCCCCAGCCCCTGCTCTGCTCAGTGACCATCCCTAAGCTCCAACACTGCCACAACACCAGGGTTAGAGCTCCAACACAGCCACAGCTAGGAGGAGGAGAGGAGGGAGAAGTAAGTTAGGAGGAGGAAAAGAGGAGGAGAGGAAAAGGAGATGAAGGTGAAAGGAGGAGGAAGAAGGAGAGGATGAAGGTTAGGAGGAGGAGAGGATGGAGAAGCAGGTCCCAGCTTGAGGTTGTTTACCCCCAACAGTTCTAGTCTGCTGGTTGTTAATGACAACGTTCCAGAACGTTCTCTGCATGGCCCATCCACCCTTTCTCCTCCTGTCTCCTCTAACCCTGCTCGCTATTCTAGAACAACACCAATCTCTCTCTCTTGGAGTGGAGGGGTGAGGAGGTGAGGCCCATGCAGGCCAGGCTGAAAGGCCCAGGTGTCACCATTGTGTGGGAGTGAATGGGCCAGACCCCTCCTCACCCTTCCCCTCCTCCCCTTCTTCACCCTCCCCCTCCTCACCCTCCTCACCCCCCTCCTCACCCTCCCCCTCCTCACAGTACCCCTCCTCCCCCTCCCCCTCCTCACCCTCCCCCTCCTCACATTACCCCTAATTGTACCCCTAACCCTACCTCTTCACCTACCACTCTCTCCATCCTCCCTTCCACCTGGAGGGGAGAAAGGGAAGACTTTAGAGAGAGCGGTAAATAGAAACAGATATAAAAGGGGAGAGAGTGAGACAGAGTGATGGATATCAAAAGACAAAAACAGAGAGAAATAGAGAGAGAGATAGAGACAGAGACAGGGGGAGCGGGAGATGAATGACCAGTGGACAAGAGTGTGGGTTCTCCACTTCAGGAAGTCCACTGTTGAGAACTAGGCCATGACTTCCACACATACACATCCAGGACTTCCACACACACACACACACACATCCAGGACTTACACACACGCACATACTGGGTGTGTCTAGGGTAGCGTGAACTCATGAGTGTGTGTGTGTCCCTAAGAAGATACAGGAGGTGGCTGGGGGATTTAGAACCATCAGGAGCACTAAGCTGTTGCAGGTGTTCCTGGCTGCTCTCCCAAGATCCTGCTCCAGCAGGGAGCTCCGTGTGTGTGTGTGTGAGGCTATGATGATTCTCCAGATGTTCAGTACTATCATCATCTTCATAAAACCCCAACATGTACCCCCAGAGAGTGACTGGATAGAGGGGGTGGGTAGATATATGATTGTGTTGTTCCGTGTGGTTGTGGTGTTAGTGTGTGTGAGGTTGTGTGTTAGTGTGTGTGAGGTTGTGTGTTAGTGTGTGTGAGGTTGTGTGTTAGTGTGTGTGTGGTTGTGTGTTAGTGTGTGTGTGGTTGTGTTACTGTGTGTGTGGTTGGTTCAGTGACTGACCTGACTAGGTCATCAGGAGGAACAGGTTCCTCTTCTGCACTGAAGTCGTTCACTTCCTTTCCTGAGACTCTGCTGCCCTCGTGTGGTAGAGATGGAAACTGCAGCTCAGAGAGCAGGGAGGTGCCCAGTCTGGTCCTGTCACCTGTTCATCATGCTAACTCTAAGAGTCCCCCCCCCCAGACACACACACACCCTGAGAACAGCACTGCGCACACACATGCACACACAAACAACCCACTACACACACACACACTCTCTCTCTTTCTCACACACACACACACACACCCACATATGAGTGTAAGAACAAGGCCCGTAGCACCATGTTTAATACAGAACACGGATGAAACAGTCATCTCAGCTAACATGTGGATTTATAGGACATGCAACAACATTAAAACCCTTATATGACATTGTGTGTGTCCTCAGGGAGTGTAGTTGTAGGAGCTCCTCATGACCCAGTCTCTCACAGAGGGGGCCCAGTCTCGCACCAGGGCCAGGAGGTGGAGGTGCTGGGGGTAGTAGGTCTCTGCCTGCCGGCTGGCCCCCACTTTCAGCAGGGCCAGAGCTGCCTCACTGGCTGGGTAAGCTGGGATGGTGACGATGTCCCTGGAACACACACATATGGTTGCTCTGTAAATACTGGTAAACACAGACCTTCCTTGACTACTAAAATCCTGTTAGAACTGATGATCTGCTGGACTTCCTACAGTAGCATCACCCAGATGAATGTGAAGGTAAATCACATGTAACGCTGGTGAAGTCACCTGACTTTCTCCATGGCGTTGTCGGTGTCGATGAGGCCCAGGGTGGCGATGGAGATGGACACGTTGCTGTTCTTCATTGCCAGCTCCTGCTGCAGAGTCCCAAAGAACCCGTTCAGGGCGAACTTGGTGGAGGAGTAGGGCGCCACGAACGGAGAAGACATCTTAGCTGAGTGAAAACAGAGAGGACTCAAATCTGCTGTTCAATGTAGGTCAGTTATGTAGCTTAGTAGACCAGTTCTGATGCTTTATAGGTCAGTTATGCAGCGTGGTGGTGGTAAGGTGGTGCAGGAGACGGACCCAGCAGAGACGACACGACGACCAGAGACCCTCCGCTGGGCTCCAGCAGTGGCAGAGCTGCCTTCGCCATCTGCACGTAGCTCAGGAAGTTCACCTGCAGGGGGAGACACACACACACACACGGTTAACACACATACAAGGTTAACACACATACAAACGGTAAACACACACACATATAGTAAACACACACACACACGGTTAACACACATACAAACAGTGAACATACACACGGTAAACACACACACATATAGTAAACACACACACACACACGGTAAACACACACACGGTAAACACACACACATATAGTAAACACACACACGGTAAACACACACGCATACATATAGTAAACAAACACACACGGTAAACACACACATATACAGTAAACACGCGTATTGAATCCACAGACAAACAAAACACCATAGTTAAACCCTACTTCTGGCCTACAGCAGCAGCATAGTTGTGTATGTCCAGTATAACCTGTTAGACGCAGCGCTGCTGCCCCTCACCTGCATCAGCCAGCGCAGGTGCGGCATGTCTCCGTCCCACATGCTGAAGGGGCTGGAGCCGATGTGGTTGAGCACCACCACGTCCAGTCCCCCCAGGAGGTCTGCAGCCAACCCCACGGCCCGCTCAGCATCTTGGGGTTCAGCCATGTCCAACACCAGGTACCGGGCCTGCTGGGCCCCTAGCACCTGGCAGTGTTCAGACACCTGCCCCACAGTAGCCAATCAGGACACACCACTACATCAGCAGCCAATCAGGAGACATCACTACAGCAGCAGCCAATCAGAGCACATCATTACAACCAATCAAAACAGCCATGCCCCTCACCTTGTGTAGGACATGCCCCTTACCTTGTGTAGGACATGCCCCTCACCTTGTGTAGGACATGCCCCTTACCTTGTGTAGGACATGCTCCCTGCGTGCTGTGATCACCAACTGGGCTCCGAGGCGAGCGTAGTGATAGGCAGTCTGCTCCCCGATGCCCGTGCTGGCTCCAGTCACAAACACTCTGGCTCCTCTTAGAGACTCTGTACAACGTAAACAGCTAACAGGAAACAGCTAACAGGAAACAGCTAACAGGAAACAACAGCTACTAGAGGACTTTTGTGACCACACAATAAGCCTTTACGCATTCTGCAGCCATCTCTCATTCAAATACAGGAAACCAAAGATAACACCCAGATAAGCCAGGGGCCAGGCAGGGAGAATCCTAGTCTTCTTTCATATCACATGAATGCAGTCTACACCACAGAGACAACACTCACCCTCACAATGAGACCAATCATAAACTATTACACGTCCAAGCAAGAGAACACTTACTCCTTTGACCAAGCAACTTCAGGCGTTCTAGAACAGTCAGTTGGGTTTCTAAATATGGCTTGTTGATCATTGGTTGGTTCTCTTCCTGTGTCATGCAGCAGTAAGAACACTTGGTCACCTGACCACTACACTACGAGAACACAGAAGGTTATCTGAGCTCACATATAAAACTGGCCAGTCAGAAGCTAATAGTCCAGTCACAGGGTTATTACCATTGTAATAGTCACATGTATCTGCTTCTAAAGCCCAGCACCTGGTTCAGTGTGGTGAGACAGGGTCAGTGTGGTGAGACAGGCTCAGTGTGGTGAGACAGGCTCAGTGTGGTGAGACAGGGTCAGTGTGGTGAGACAGGCTCAGTGTTGTGAGACAGGCTCAGTGTGGTGAGACAGGTCTCTCTTACCTGGGTCAAAGCTGGGTGCATTCCACTGGACCGCAAGAAACACACCAAGAGCTCCAACAAGAAAAAGTTTAGACAACGTTCTCATCCTGAGATTAGACAAAGCTCTCTGGCATGTATCTGCAAACAGGGACTCCTGTGGTTCAGCAACTCTGCAGAAACTAAAGAAATCTGACTCGTTTTTAAGGAAAGGTTTGTCCAGTGTGGCTTCCTCTTGCTGTGTACCTCAACACCCCACCCCCAAAAAGATAAGAGGATTATTGAACTTGAAGCAGGCGGAGTCTAATGTTATAACCACAGCCCTGTGAGTTCCAAACCAAATAAACATTCCTTCTTCATGTGACCATATAGGCTCTGTTCTAAACCAAACAAATCTCTACTCCCTATCAGAACTGTGACCTATCAGACCCTCTCATGCCCTACTTCGCCCGATTCATAAGCACGAGACTTAGGTTGTGTTTCATCTCACTCTTACACACACAAATTACATTTCCTTTTTTGTTGAAAATATAATTTTTCTAATTCTCTAAATAAGTAACAATGAAATGTAAGTGATCTAACAGGTTGTGGTGGCGTCGAATCAGCTGCTGGGATATTTATGTTGCGCCATTTAAAAAAAACTTTATTAACACAACGGGCGAGCAGTTGCCCTTCAGCGAATCGAGACAGCGCACTGTACAGCACGTCATCTAATGCAGGCCCGTGTAACAAGATAGCTACGGATTCCCAAAAAAATCTGCACATAATTGTCCAGTTACACGTTTGGTGGTGAAGATATGGCGGCCAAGCTTTTACCGGTTGTGAAGTAAGTGTCTTCTAACGTTAATGGTCTCATTAACGTTCCAGCGCCGTTCCAATTATAGCAAGCTTTACCTTATAGCTAGCTACCTTAATCCTTTTAGGCAGGTAGGTACCTTTATAGCTAGCTACCTTAATCCTTATAGGCAAGTAGGTACCTTGTAGTTACGTTTTTGTGTAGCTATTTATCGTTGCTTTCATCTTTATTATAGACTAGTGATTTCAGTTAGCATCTAAACTTCCAGTAGGTTGTGGCTAGCCAGCTTTCTTAATCTATATCTGATTGTTAAGGTGTTTTTTCAACCACTTATCTCTGTTCTCTGAATATAATACTGAGCTAAATGAATCGTTAGGTTGGCCACCAAGGTGACCGTCGCGGGAGGGGCTCTTTATGTAGCCTACGACTCGGGTCTACTCGGAGGCAGCGCGCAAGGCTCCGAGGTTCTCAGCAAAGCTAAGGCAGCCATTCCGCCTGCCGTAGACGAGTGGATGAAGTACTTTGGCCTGGAGGTAGAGTCATTGGTTCGACGTCAGGGAACGCGAAGAATTACTTGTTTTTTTGCCGTATGTGTCAAACATGTATGAATTTGACTTGTCTTTGATACACTTCAGCTCCCAGCTATACCGAAGGTCGCTTTCGCCCCGGTTGAGTCCTGGAACTCCGGTGAGTCCAACTACTGTCCGATTAGAGGGTTCCAAGTAAATAATATTTCTGTCTTGTGTGGGGTTTTCTAAATAAAAACGTTCCTGACCTGTATCGTGGTCATGGTGGTGTTTCCAACCATCCTCTGTGTTTCAGGTGTGCGCGCCTCCATCTCCTTCCTGTCCCTCGCGCCCACCAGAGCGGGAGAGATCAGCAGCCAGAGCGTGCAGTACCTGAGGAACCTGACCAAATAATATCGTCTCCTGGCAACATCGCCCCGCCTAGGAATGATAATGATAATTATTAACGATCTCAAAGCCTGGCAAGAAGCGATATGACTTGCCCTGAAAATAACCCAGAAAGATTTTCACACCATAAAGTAGCATGGCTATGATTTAAGTGCTTAAAGCTGTTACTAAACTGGATGCAGGATATACTGAATGCTATGTAACTGTCTACCAGAGAAGAAAATAATAGATCTCAGATTTTTGTGTAGAGATTTGGAAGTGATTTGATTGTTTGGGAAAGTCATCCAGTGTCCATTCAGAAACACAGCAGGAGCCCTCCATAAACAAGCTCACCCTAGTGTGGGCTTGCGTTTAAAAATATTTTTATTTATCTCCTGAACTCTAACATTTAGTTTGTTCTAGCTTTAGCTAGAACCCAGTACCCAACAATTCACCTATTTTATACACAAAGAATGTCTGTTTTGTATATATAATTAATTCACCATGACTGTGTAAAATAAACCCTAAATGTGTTATGTTGTTTTGTGTTTGTTGAAGTAGTTATGTACAAGAAGTCCAGAAGTAAGATCATGATCAATGTGCAAAAAACTTTATTACTCATGACAGAATAATAACAGGATGGTTAAATCCTACTGCTCTAGAGGAGGAAAATAGAGCACGCCCTCCCTCTGCCTCTCCCTCCCCCATGAGACGAGCCTCACTGCAACACAGAAGGCTCTGAGCCACCAGGGGCAGGGACCCTAACCCATCAGGGACCTAGTCTGCACCAGGGGCAGGGACCCTAACCCATCAGGGACCTGGTCTGCACCAGGGGCAGGGACCCTAACCCATCAGGGACCTGGTCTGCACCAGGAGCAGGGACCCTAACCCATCAGGGACCTGGTCTGCACCAGGGGCAGGGACCCTAACCCATCAGGGACCTGGTCTGCACCAGGGGCAGGGACCCTAACCCATCAGGGACCTGGTCTGCACCAGGGGCAGGGACCCTAACCCATCAGGGACCTGGTCTGCACCAGGAGCAGGGACCCTAACCCATCAGGGACCTGGTCTGCACCAGGGGCAGGGACCCTAACCCATCAGGGACCTGGTCTGCACCAGGGGCAGGGACCCTAACCCATCAGGGACCTGGTCTGCACCAGGGGCAGGGACCCTACCCCATCAGGGACCTGGTCTGCACCAGGAGCAGGGACCCTAACCCATCAGGGGCCTGGTCTGCACCAGCTTCAGGGTTTGTCTGCAAGAAAGGAGGCTGCAGCCTGACGTCTGCAGAAGAGGAGGCTGCAGCCTGACGTCTGCAAGAAAGGAGGCTGCAGCCTGACGTCTGCAGGAGAGGAGGCTGCAGCCTGACGTCTGCAGGAGAGGAGGCTGCAACCTGACGTCTGCAGAAGAGGAGGCTGCAGCCTGACTTCTGCAGGAGAGGAGGCTGCAGCCTGACGTCTGCAGGAGAGGGGGCTGCAGCCTGACGTCTGCAGGAGAGGAGGCTGCAGCTTGAAGGGTGAAACCACAGGTGACCTGTCCTGTCTTCCTCCAACCTGGAGACACGAGGGGACTGGGGCCAGCGTGAGCTCAGCCTGTTGTGTTAGATCAGAGACTGACAACCTCAAACAGGATATAAACAAAATCATAATATGAATAATTTAAATAATCTCTTTGTAGCCAGTCCCATGATGCATTTGGGTTGTTTGTCCAAACCTCGTTCTGAAATAGCTCACGTTGCTCCACCGTGACTAGGACACCAGAACTGAGACGGTTTTGTGTCTTTGGGTGAGTTGTGTCACAATATCAACAGACACACAACACACAGAAACGAGCTGATGTTTCTATGGGATATTTACAATATGATCACAACAGTACACGTCACTATACACAACACAAAAACTAACGAGATACAGTATTCTGAAGGTGTTAAAAGCGTTTTATAACTAGAGTAGAACTTCTCTTTTCTCCATGCACTTAATTTAGAATTAAAAGTATTTGCAGAAATATGACAGTAACCATTCGACTACAAAAAGCATGTTTGTGAAATCATGTATCAGTTTTAAGCATTATATGACTATACTTGTAGTGCTGCCTATAATATCACCATTCATAGGATACAAACCGATCAACAAGAATCAACGATCAACTGATCAATAACAATTTCATATCAACAAAAAAAACGAACTCATACTGCATGACCCTAGAACATTGCACATATTCTTACAAATGGACAAATGCCAAAACCCCTTTTTCCACCTTTGACACGTCTGTATGGTCTGATCGTTTAAACAGAGCCGGCTAATACTGGGCAGAACCTCTCCTCCCTCTGGTTCACACTGTTGCTATGTTTACAGCCCACGCAGGGTTTCTATGCAGTCCCTTGGCATGAGCGCCTCAAGCCCCTCCCCCAATCCTATCAAGCCCCTCCCACAATCCTCTCAAGCCCCGCTCCCATCACCTCACAAGCCCCGCCTCCAGCTTCATCAGCTTGAAGCAGAGCCCCCAGTGGATCTTGGTGGTATAGCATTTTTGATTTGGCACACTGCTCGTTCCAATCATTCTATTAACTCCGGTTCTCAAACCTGGCTCAAAATAATAGCTCTTTCATAAAATATGTTTTTCTGAAGACCCCACGCTTCAATGCGCCACTGAGAAGTTTCCATAGAAACTAACGGGATGCCATCTTTAATCAGCTGTGATGCTTGTCTACTTAATAATAACTATGGTTTGCCTACATGCAGGCGGGATTTACCATGGAAATGTTGATAAGAGATCAACTTTTTGGTCTGCATGGGATGCGTATGACCAATCAGAACACTTTAAAACTTCTTCCCCTGGGGTACAAATGAGCATCTCTGGCCACGCCCCACGCAGACTGGTCCGTAACCAAAGCAACAGTGTCAACCTGGCATCGGGCTCAGGAGGATGGGTGGCGGGCGAACACGCCGCCATGGCAACGTGACTCGAAAGGCACTTTGATGATGCGCAAGGGACTCTAGTTTGTAATCTACCAATGAGACGTTGCCTCAGTGAGGATGAGCTCTAGCCCCGGCCAATCACAGGGCCCGTTACTGAGGAGCTCCAGCCCAGGCCAATCACAAGGCTCGTTACTGAGGACCTCTCAGACTAGTCTAGTCTCCGTGGTCACCGTGGTTACCGTGGTCTCCCCTGCCAGACCAACTCATTTGCTGTTCTGCTCAGGTTGTACAACCCTATGAGTTTGTACAGTATGTGTGTGTGTGTATGTTATGTGTGTGTGTACAGTATGTGTTTGTGTGTGTTTACAGTATGTGTGTGTGTGTGTGTGTACAGTATGTGTGTGTGTGTGTGTGTGTGTGTACAGTATGTGTGTGTGTGGTGATACAAACTGTGGCTCTGATAATAATAAATGATTGTCGATGAAGTCATTAATAAATAACAGCTGCACACGAACGTGGTTCCTGTTCTGCTCTTCCACACCACAAGCCTCTCTGGCCCATGTGGGGCAGATTTCCCAATAACATTCATATCATTTATATTATTAATAAGAATAATAATACTACATTGTTCGTGTAAGCTTGTATGAGGCTAAGTGTTAGCAAGTGGTCCAGAGCACCCAGCCAGAGCCTGCTCACACCGTCCCTCCAGACGGCTTCCCTTGAGCCTCCCTACAACCACCCTCTAGTGGCCAAACCTGGCATTGCTACAGTTCCGCTCAGCATTACCCATGACAGAAACTAAAGAGGTTACACCTGCTGAAAGATGAAAGCATACTGGTTTAAAACCACAGACATTAAAATAACAGTTTCTCTCTCTGTGAGGTCAGGCCACACTGAGAGAGCGAAGGGGGGTGATGACTGGGGGGAAGGAATCTGTCTCTAGGTGGTCTTGACCAGGTCATAGACGTGGATATGAAAGTCATCGTCATATTTGATATAGTAGACGGAGGGCTTGGCTGGGACCTGGTAGATCACCAGGCCGGTCCTCTTCACCCCCTTGTCAGTCACGTACTCCACCTGCTTACCCACAAGGCTCTCTGTTTCCTCCCCAGGCTTACGGTCAGCTGGGAGCAGGTGCTTGTTCTCTGAGGAGGGGCAGAGGGGGAGAGGGTGGTCACCACACAGAACAGGACCTGCTTTACTAACAGATCTCACAGAAAGAGATTGTGTGTGTGTGTGTGTGTGTGTGTGAGAGTGAGAGTGAGAGTGAGAGTGAGAGTGAGAGTGAGAGAGAGTGAGAGAGAGAGAGAGAGAGAGAGAGAGAGAGAGAGAGAGAGAGAGAGAGAGAGAGAGAGAGAGAGAGAGAGCTGAACTTGGCTGGGAGACATCAGGGAGATGCTGCACACCCTGTGCACCAGGCTTCTATCCAGTTAAGTTGTACTGTACACCTTCCCAGTTGACAAACAGACAACATGGAACTATACTGTTTGTAGTAGTAGTAATAGAAATAGTAGTAATCCATACAGCAGTAATATTTGCGAGAAAAAAAACAGTACACCTCCATAACATTCATATACAGTTATTATATAATGTTGTTAATAGAGAAATATTTGTAGGTGTTTTAATTTTTGTCTCACTATCCAGGTTCATTTTGATTGTTTTCAAATGCGTTCATTTCATGTAAGTTGTTGGAATATACAGGGTCTTCACTCCTCAACCTTTGAGCTGAAGAGTGGAAACCCTGAATTTATGAACTCTATCAAAGATGTTGATATAATTGTGCTGACAGAAACATGGTGTCAAAATAATCTGCTCACTCACTGTCCCCCAGGAAACAATGAAGTCATGGTGCCCTCTTTAAAACCAACATACGCAAGGGCAGAACATCGGGTGGGATCTTGGTGTGGTATAAAGAAGGTCTTTGTCACCATATCTCACCAGTTAAACAGGGTAAATCCTATATCTGGTTAAGGTTAGATCAAACCCTGGGCATCACTGACAGAGATCTATATCTCTGTGCTATTTATATACCCCCAATAGATTCTTCTTATTTTGAAGAAGACATTTTTTAAACTTTCCATTCTGAAATCACATATTTCCAGACCCAGGGAAACATGCACCTAATTGGAGATCTGAATGGACGGACAGGAATCAGACCTGATACAGTCGACCCACAGGGCAACAACCATGTGTTTGGTCAGTCTCCCCTGTTTACCACACCTACCATCACCCACCGGAACAACCTTGACTCTGTAATAAATCAAAGTGGCAAGGAGGTTGTGCATCTCTGTCGGGCCTTAGGCCTGTACATAGTTAATGGTAGGTTCAGAGGGGACTCTTTAGGGAGATTCACATACTCATCAGCTCTTGGGTCTAGTGTGGTAGACTATGCAATCACTGACATGGACCCCTCCACTATCAGTGCATTCACTGTCAGACAGCAATCCCCCCTCTCAGACCACAACCAAATAAATCTATTTTTTAAACTGTCAGGTCAAATTAGTGAAACAAAAAAGGAACCCAATAAACTGTATAAATTAAATACTACATACAGATGGACCCCTGACAGTGAAGACAAATTCATCATGGCCTTGAACTCACCTGATCTGATGAATAACATATCAACATATGACCAAAATCAATACGCCCCAACCAGAGACGGTGTAAATAAGGCCATTTATAATATCAATACGATATTTCACAAAGCAGCTATCAAAGCAGACCTTATCAAACACAAACGGAAACCAATTAGAAAGCAAAATACTGAAAAATGGTTTGATCAAAAATGTAAAACCATCAGAAAAGACCTAAAGAAAATAGCTAATGAAAAACATTGCCAACCAAAAAAAACAGCCCTACGCACTAGGTACAATAACATAAACAAATATTAAACAAATATAAACGTACAATTAGGAACAAAAAACAAAACTATACCCAGATGAAACTTGAAGATATTGAGAACGCAAATAATCAAAATCAATTCTGGGATATGTGGAACAACTTCAACGCAAATAAAACTCGAGTATTACCCATCCAAAATGGTGACATCTGGAGAGTACATTTTGAAAATCTGTACAAAGACATACCAATCAATCAAATGAATTCAGATCAATGTATTATCAAAGAAAAACTCCAAACATTAGAAGAAACCATCAAAGACAACCAAAACCCCATTGATTTACCAATTACTTCGGAAGAATTGATCCAACAAACAAAATCTCTCAAGCCAAGGAAAGCTTGTGGTCCAGACAGAATTACAAACAAAATGCTTAAATGCAGCACCCCAGAGATGCAGGGTGCAATGTTGAAGTTGTTCAATATCGGTTTACAGGTGTCAATGGACTTTGAGGTTCACTGTATGTCGATTTTACCCACTGAACTGTCGTTATTCAACTGTGACAAGGTAAATTCAGTTCTGCAATCAATGACCCCTTTAATCTTTCAACTGAATTTGTCATGTTTGGTTGTCATCGGATTATTTGGTAACATTAATAGTATACCGACGTCCATAGTAATGGTATGAATACTGTTTCCGTGGCTCCACCGTTGCTTTGGCAATATGAACATTTGTTTCTTAATGCTAATAAAGCCAATTGAATTGAATTGAGAGTGTGTGCGAGAGAGAGAGAGACAGACAGACAGACAGGTGCTGTGTCTCACCGGCCTCAGGCAGGATGCGCAGGTCTCCGTCTGCATAGTCGTCCCACAACTGGTACATGTAGAGCACCGGGTCCTTCTCGTAGGTGATGTAGTACCAGTGGGTCATGATGGGGGCGCGGGACAGAACCATCCCCCTCCACTCGTTCTTCTCCCCGTCCTCCTTCTCAAACAGGTGCTCCACCGCCTTCCCCACCAGCTCCTCAGCCCCAGGGGGAACCCTGATCCGGTTGTTGACTGAGGAGAGGGGAGGGACAGTAAGAGAGAGAGACACAGAGAGAGAGAGAGAGAGAGAGAGAGAGAGAGAGAGACAGAGAGAGAGAGAGAGAGAGAGAGAGACACACAGAGAGACACACACACAGAGAGACACACGGAGAGATATGCTCTTATAACCAGAACTCACCCACTTTCTCTGAGAGCACCTGTAGGCTGGACACCCTCTCGTCCTTGAACAGCTCGATGCCGTAGACGCAGTCGAAGCCGTCGTACTTGACCATGAAGAGGGCGGGGTTGACCCCCAGACGGTCCAGCACTGTGCCCTTCCACTTGCTCTGGGTGCCTTTCTCATGCCAGTTGTGCTGGATACGCACTCCCAGGATGCAGTTGGGGTCCGGGGTCATGGTTTCGCTCAGCTCACCGCTGCTCCGTTTCCTATTAGACAGACAGACGGAGTGGGAGGGAGGGATGATCAAAGCCGGCCATGAGATTACTGATGACATTGGTTTAGGGTTAGGCTTAGTTGGGACCTCAACCCTAACCCTTGCCTGGAACATTTCTCTCTATTTTTGTTACTGTCTGTCTGTTTTCTGGTTATATTTCTCTCTCACACACACACACACACGCGCACACAAACACAATGAAAGCAGTGCATTTTGGGAGGGATGATTCCACATACCTGCCCCTTTTCTTGGACATGCCTCCAGACATTCAAATGCTACTGATAAAGAGAGATAAACAGAGGAGACAGAGAGAGGGACAGAAGCACAGTGAATATCAGAGTAAATCAGTGCGCAAAAAGAGAGAACTGTTTTATTATTGGCTGAGATTGACAACCTGAACAGCCAATGGCCTTGCTTGACGAATAACTTCCTGGTTATTTGCCTGTGTGCATTACGCATTTATGGAGGTCAGTCACTAAAACATACAGTTTCACACACACACAACCAAAGAGACACACCTATTCTAAAAGCAACACAGTTCATGCACCATTAAATACTGTCTCTTATACCTCATTTGTTATAATCGGTCAAATCACCAATTCATAAACTGCTAAATGTTCGGCTACAGGGACAACAGGATCAAAACCAGATGTGTTCTGCCTTACTTGAACTTCAAGATTATAATACGTCAGCCATCGCCACTGGGTCAGAAATGATGAAACATGAAGATATGGCTGAAACATTTACCGATTCGTCGCCGTTTCGTAATAATAGCTCATATTACCTAAATAGCCACAGCTATCATTGACACAGCGCTAATGTTAGCTGTAGCTAGCGCACACCTGGGACTGTCCGCGCAATAACACTGTAGGTTATCAATAATTCTAGCTAGCTAGCATACCTATAAACTCCCCACTGCAGCTGTTCATTAATATCCTGAACATGAGGGTTTAAAGCGCAGTCATGGCTCCTGTACATCGATATTTTGATACAATCCATGCCGTTCAGTAAATCAAATTACCTGAACACGAATTTCATGCCAGTATTATTCAATTCTTCCTGCAGAGAAATGCAGACTACCGCCCATGCAAACCTCGCGAAACCTATGGAAAATGGGAGGCCAGTTTCTTGGGAGAAAAAACTACAACTCCCATAGTGGCGTAGCGGTGATGGCCGTAGAAAGTTAAGTGAACTTGAGTGTAATGAACACCGGGAATTGATGTCATTGTGACGCCGACTTCAAATTTAGTCGTGTGTACGGCTCTGGCCGAGGTTATTCACGTGCTGTGGATCTTAATTTTTATTTATAATTAAAGTTATTGTCTTACATTTTTGTAAATGTTGCATGACTGAAATGTTGCATTTTGATTCTGATTCTGTTGACTGTTGTATGGACACACATAGTTTAGAAAAGATAGGGTCCTTACTGTGTGATTTCAAGAGTAATTAGCAGGGCCGGCCCTAGGGTTTTGAGGGCCCTAAACAAAAATAGTGTATGGGGCCCTTTTGATTTTTTTTTTTACTAATGTGTTTTTGGGGGGTCCCAAAACAAATGTTAAGTTTGTTTATTGAGTCTCTCTTCCATCTTTATGAATAATGACATCAGAGCAATTCAATTATCATTCATCATTAGAGATTCATCTCTGAAACTAAGCGACAGTAAATAATCGAAATGATATGCAGAGACCAGGTGAACCTGGAAGTCAGAATCCTTTAATCACTCGAACAGTAACTCTAACAATATCTTAATAAAAAGATACAGTAAATGCCACAACACCACGTGGGTGACATGACAGATTCATACAGGAAGCATCCTAGTTGTTGTCGATGACTTCCTGTATCCAGGGCAGGTTAGCAGACACTCTCATGTAGACGTCTGGAGTGGATGGGTTTGCACACTCCATGCCCGAGAAGGAGATCAAGCCTGCAAGCTCTCCACTGCACACCAGGGGGCCCCCTGAGTCTCCCTGCAACACACACACATCACACACACCCACACATACACCCACATACACCCACCACACACACAAACACACCCAAACACACGCACACCACACACACACGCACCACACACACACATACAGAGATGCACGTACACAAACACAGGGTACTTTAAACTGGGCCTGGTAATACAGACTGTTCCTTGACTGATCACTGAAATACTGTCAGACTGTACTGTGCACTTCTGATCCTTGATCTTCTACTGTACTTCATGCTTTGGATAAAAGCTGCTGTTAGATGAATAAAGTGTGAAAATGTAAATGAAACTGTGAAACAAATGAAAATGTGAGCAGAGAAACGTCTCACCGAGCAGAACCCTTGTAAGCAGAGAAACGTCTCACCGAGCAGAACCCTTGGAAGCAGAGAAACGTCTCACCGAGCAGAACCCTTGGAAGCAGAGAAACGTCTCACCGAGCAGAACCCTTGCAAGCAGAGAAACGTCTCACCGAGCAGAACCCTTGGATGGCCTGCTGTCCCGTCCCACACAGCATCTTCTCTGTGATCGTCAGGTTCCACCTCCGAGCACACTCAGACTGCGACAGGATCCTGACATCCACTTCCTGGAGCCGGTCTGCCAAGGTTCGGTTGTCCCCCACATCGCCCCACCCAGCCGTGCTGCACAGGCTGCCAGGGGCCGGCGGGTTCTGCATCAGTGGAATCAAACGCACCTCCCTGGTCAGGCGTGCTCTACCAGCAAGCTGGCACAGAGAGGGGGAGGTAAGGATGACAGGCACACAGAATAATCAGTTGCACCATTAGGTGGCGCTAGCACTGGGTGCTGCTGTTCTAGGGTGAGAGGCCGATCTCCACCAGCTCAGTGCTGTGAGGTTAGGGTTAGTACTATGAGTGGGGCTGGTCCCAGGGTTAGGATGCTTAGAGATATCTCCACCTTGAGAAGCATGAGGTCCGTATCGTCCCCGACAACTTGGAAACCAGGATGACGGATGTAGCTCTGAACCTCCAGCTTCTGCTTGGATGACTCCCGGGCGCGAAGAGAGTGAGCTCCCAGGACCACCCTGTACCGCCTGGCACCAGGACACCAGACCCAGGACCCCAGGACACCAGGACACCAGGACAGGGTCAGACCAGAAATCAGAGAGAGGCAGACAGACAGGCAGACAGACATACATACATACATACAGCCAGACAGACAGGTAGACAGACAGGTAGACAAACAGACAGAGATACAGACAGAGACTCACCCAGAGCAGTGTGCAGCAGTGAGAACAAAGTCCTCCCTCACCAGGACGCCTCCACAATCGTGTGTCCCCCTGGTCTGCAGGGAGGCCAGGTACGGTCTGGAGTGTGGCTCCGCCTCCCTGCCGCCCACAATACCCCCCCGGGACCCCCCTACCTCTGCACACACACACACAGTAAAGATACACTTGCACACACACAGTAAAGATACACTTGCACACACACAGTAAAGATACACTTGCACACACACAGTAAAGATACACTTGCACACACACACATGCAACATCTACAATGCCAATGGAGACAGAAAGAGAGAGAGTGAGGGAGAGACAGAGAAAGGGAGGGAGAGAGAGAGGGGGATGGAGGGAGAGAGAAAGGGAGAGGGAGGGAGGGAGGGAGAGAGAGAGAGAGAGAGAGAGAGGGGGAGGGAGAGAGAGAGAGGGGGAGGGAGACTTGTTCTAGTATTTACAGTACAATACTGTAGAACTGTAAACTTGTGATCCTTAATCTTCTGCTATACTTTTTATAAATGCAGTTTGTCTCCTTGGATAATAGCATCTGCTAAATGAATAAAAAGTTAATATAAACGTAATGTTAAAATGACGGCAGTCAGAAAAGTATCTTACCCTCCAGAGACAGAAGCAGCCCAACGTAAAAAAACAAGAAGCTGACTTCCATGGTGCCTTCTACACAACCGTGCTGCCAGAGAAGGCTCTTATACCGGGGAGGAGGGAGGAGGGGAGGAGGGAGGAGGGAGGAGGGGAGGAGGGGAGGAGGGAGGAGGGAGGAGGGAGGAGGGGAGGAGGGAGGAGCCCTCCAAACCACCAGCACACAGTGACAAAACTCACACTTGGTATTTCAGCAGAGCGTTTAATGTCAGACATCACCCCGAGGTTAGGAAACCACACAGTCATGGTTGACTCACGATGGTCACGACGGAGACATAATTTACCATCTCAAAACTTAGAAGCACGTACAGACCTAATGGCCCCAGACACATGGTCATGAGTCATGGTATTGGGAGAGAGAGAGATTGGGAGGGGGAGAAAGACGAAAAAAAGTGAGAGCAAGAGAAATGGAGAGATGACTTCATGATGGTGATGGTGAGAGAGCCTGTGTTCTAGCAGGTGCTGCTGTTGAGGACCTTTCTGATCCAGGACAGGAAACTGGACACCTGGGTGTGGATGTTGGGGACGTTGGGGTAGTCACAGTTGTTCTTCATGTTGAAGGAGACAACGCCAACCACCTCCCCAGCACACACCAGGGGACCCCCCGAATCCCCCTACAGGAGGGAAGGGAGAGAGAGAGAGAGAGAGAGAGAGAGAGAGAGAGAGAGAGAGGGATGGATGGATGGACAGAAAATGGAAGTTGAGGATGAGGGAAAGATGGAAGGGGAGACAGAGAGAGAAAGAGAGGGGGATGAGAGGAGAGATACCATTTACATTTCATTATGGCATTGTGTTTAGTTAGTTCTCTAGCTATGTAGATAACAATGTTGTCAGTTTGTTCTCAAGTAAGTTGGTTAGTTAGTTGGCAAGCTAGCTAGTTAACAAGTTAGTTAGTTCATTTGTTACCTAGTTTGTTAGTTACTTAGTTAGCTAGCTGGCTATTAAACCTGACCAACCTGGCAGGCACCATTCTTGCTCTTGTACCCGCCTGCGCAGACCACGTTGTCGGGGAGGGAGAACGGAACATCCTGCCACTGCTTGCGGCAGACGTCCAGGTCCACGGTGGAAACGTTGACCACCCTGAGGTCATCTACCGCCCTGCCACTTGTCTCCGTCGCCCCCCAGCCAGCCAACTGACACCGGATGTTAGCACCAACCGCGCGCGGCTTGGTCGGTATCCTGGCCACTTTGATGGGTTTCACTTTCTTGGACAGCTGTCGGGAGAATCCTAGTTACTTGGTATAGCTCTGTGGAAGAGCATTTGACTGCAGATTAAGAAATTAGTTTGTCTGCTAAATGAACACATTATTATTACGATGCACACAGGAGCACAAGCAATGATATAAACACAGTGCTGTTTAACTCATAATCTGTTCAGCTGGTCAGAGTGGACATGTGATTATGTACCTTCAGGAGCATGATGTCATTTCCTGTCTTGACGTTCTTAAAGGAAGGGTGTATGCATTTGCGTTCCACGGCGAACCTTACAGCTCCCTTTGAGTTTTCCCCGATGTTGTGTGACCCCAAAACCACACTGAGGTTTCTAGAGGAGGCAGAGGTCAGAGGTCAGGATCACAGGTAGTGAAACCTCATGCTGCCATGAAATTCTCACTACAACAACCACTGGCTTTGACAAATAGTGTCTACAAAATACAGCATCCATGACAAACACCATCTTTGAAAGTGTTTAAGACACAGTGGTCTTGAGAAACACTGTCCATGAAATACAGTACCTAACTGACTTTGAGGAAGCCTGTTCTTGACAAACAATGGCTTTGAGAAAGTGTGGTCACTCAGAGTGTCTTTTGAATGACCACACTCAGACTAGTGAGAACATGAGCCTAGTGAGCTTCTCACCTCTGTATGAGAGGGGGGGGGCGGGGGGGGGGGCGGGGGGGGGGGGAAATACAACCCACTGTAATTTCTCTGGAATGAGATCAATACATCCTGTCTGAGTTCTTAGAGAACATGAGGTCTAATCCATGAAACAACATGATAATATTTATCAGTGGAAGCTCAGAACAAAGTAGTCAGCAGGCTTACCTCTTGTCACAGTGGGCTGCAGTCACAGTGGGCTGCAGTCACAGTGGGCTGCAGTCACAACAAAGTAGTCAACAGGCTTACCTTTTGTCACAGTGGGCTGCAGTCAGAACAAAGTTCTTCTGGATCAGCACCCCTCCACAGCTGGGTTTGAGGTTATTCTGGACCGACGCCATGAAGGGAAACAAGCTCCTACCAGCCTTCTGCCCATTGATGATCTCAGTCCCTGACACACCTGCAACACATCACAATCCTGAACACCATAACATGGAGTTTGATTTCAACCTCCAACTACAAGTACTAAATAAACCTACTGATGATGATCTTTCTGAGGTGTGGTTAGCTGGGCAGCTCTGTCTCAGGTAACTCACCTGTCAGTCCCTGGGAGAGGAGGGCGGTCAGCAGCAGGGTGAGAGGGGCAGCCATGATGCCTGAGCGAAGTACGGACCCTCTGATTGACTCGGCGTATTTATACAGCAGGGGGCCACACTGTCAGAGCTCATATCTGATGAGTCATGGAGCCACAAAGGGCATGATCTGTAGAGATGAAAAGGTCACACACACACATATAGTACATGCACAAACACATACACACACACATCCACATGCATGCACAGACACACACAGATACATGCACAGACACACACACAAACATGCATGCACGCACAGAAATCACACACATGTTGTAAAGTAGCAGTAGTGTTCTCACTCGTGTGGTTTAGATGAGGTGAGACAGATCTTCTCCCCAGACGCAGCTCAGTAGATCATCTCTTCCTGTGACACCTCACATAGCTCAGGCAGCATGGCTGCATGTTACTGGAAACTTGCTGACTTATGCATGCCCCAGATGCTGCTGCTGGGCTTGTTGTTTGTAGATGTTACCACTTGGGATTACATTTACTGAACAAAGCAAGCAGTGTGGGTCTGACTGTGTTCTGGTGGTCAGAGTCAATATATAAATATTTATATTTTCATGCAAAGTACTTTTCAACAAAGTAGTGCATGGTACAGTGTATGGTAGGGTTAGGGTTAGAGTGTATGGTATATACAGGGTTAGAGTGTATGGTATATACAGGGTTAGAGTGTATGGTATATACAGGGTTAGAGTGTATGGTATATACAGGGTTAGGGTTAGAGTGTATGGTATATACAGGGTTAGGGTTAGAGTGTATGGTATATACAGGGTTAGGGTTAGAGTGTATGGTATATACAGGGTTAGAGTGTATGGTATATACAGGGTTAGAGTGTATGGTATATACAGGGTTAGGGTTAGAGTGTATGGTATATACAGGGTTAGAGTGTATGGTATATACAGGGTTAGAGTGTATGGTATATACAGGGTTAGGGTTAGAGTGTATGGTATATACAGGGTTAGAGTGTATGGTATATACAGGGTTAGAGTGTATGGTATATACAGGGTTAGGGTTAGAGTGTATGGTATATACAGGGTTAGAGTGTATGGTATATACAGGGTTAGAGTGTATGGTATATACAGGGTTAGGGTTAGAGTGTATGGTATATACAGGGTTAGAGTGTATGGTATATACAGGGTTAGGGTTAGAGTGTATGGTATATACAGGGTTAGGGTTAGAGTGTATGGTATATACAGGGTTAGAGTGTATGGTATATACAGGGTTAGGGTTAGAGTGTATGGTATATACAGGGTTAGGGTTAGAGTGTATGGTATATACAGGGTTAGAGTGTATGGTATATACAGGGTTAGAGTGTATGGTATATACAGGGTTAGAGTGTATGGTATATACAGGGTTAGAGTGTATGGTATATACAGGGTTAGAGTGTATGGTATATACAGGGTTAGAGACATTATTATGATGCAGAGACATCTGCTAGTTCGAAGATTAGAGCTTCAAGTTGAGTCAGAATACAGATGCTGGAACAGTAAATGTGTGTTTGGAGGGAAGGGAGAGAATAGACAGAAAGAGAGAGAGAGAGAGAGAGAGAGAGAGAGAGAGAGAGCTACGCCTTTAATACATTTGAAACCCTCATACTATCAATCACCACTGTCTGATGATGAAAAGCTAAAAGTACTCTTAGGGGAGGGGCACACAGGCCCCCTATCTGGACGATTTCTTAAAGAGTGCCTAACCCTAACCATGAAATGAGGGAAAACCTGAGAGTAGTGTGACGAGCCTTTATGTGTTGTCCATTTCACTGTACAGCAGAGGAGAGAGAGAGCGTCCTGACTCCTCAGTAGGGATGAGTGTGTATACAGTTTAGTTTCTCCAGTCTTAAACCAACACACAGACACAGGAGTACACATACAGTTGAAACAAGGAATAATTTATCAACATTTTATTATGCTTCTCAAGCTGAACATGTACCAAGGCCCACACTCATCACTGAACGTATCTTAGCAACAGTGTATGCTTCCATGATCCTCTTCCTCTATTACTTCCAGTAATTTTTTCTACTTCCTGTTCATTTCATGAACAGGAAGTAGGAAGCATGAGACTAACCCGTCTCATGCTTCCTCTTCCTGTTTCCTCCTCCTGTTTCCTTCTCCTGTTTCCTCCTCCCTCCTCCTGTTTCCTCTTCCTGTTTCTTTTCTCTCCTTTGTTTTTTTGTTTTTAATTCCATTTCCTGTTTATGTTCCAAAGGATCTCTGATGCTGTTACCTTTAACCTGGAGCTGACCAATTAGATCAAGGGGGCGTGTCTGATGAATTTATCAGATTACAGTGAGATACAGTCTGAACTACTACACAGCATGAATACAACACAAAATAGAAAATAATTCACCAGTTAAAAATTCATGCAGTAAAAAACAAAAACAATATTGAAATATATTAAAAATTCTATGTGCAACAGGTGTTAGAAAGACGCAGAGAAAATATATATAATAACCAGTTAAGTAATGTGCTAACCAACAAGTTTGAGACAGTCCTGGAGTCGCAGAGAGAGACAGGGTTCCAGTCCTCCACCTGGCCTCCTGGATGCCTCCTCCTGGATCCCTCACTGGAGGACTGGGGGACTGGGGGACTGGGGGACTGGGAGACTGGAGGACTGGGGGGGTAGAGGACTGGAGGACTGGGGGAGTAGAGGACTGGGGGACTGGGAGACTGGAGGACTGGACGACTGGGGGGGTAGAGGACTGGAGGACTGGGGGAGTAGAGGACTGGGGGACTGGGGGTGTAGAGGAGTGGGGGACTGGAGGACTGGGGGACTGGGAGACTGGAGGACTGGACGACTGGGGGAGTAGAGGACTGGGGGACTGGGAGACTGGAGGACTGGACGACTGGGGGGGTAGAGGACTGGAGGACTGGGGGAGTAGAGGACTGGGGGACTGGGAGACTGGAGGACTGGACGACTGGGGGGGTAGAGGACTGGAGGACTGGGGGAGTAGAGGACTGGGGGACTGGGGGTGTAGAGGAGTGGGGGACTGGAGGACTGGGGGACTGGAGGACTGGGGTGGTAGAGGACGGGGGTGGAGGGGTGGGAGATTGTGTGGGTGGAGGGATTACCCCCTAGAGTCAGGGTGCTGATGGGTCAGGGGTCAGACCAGCATGGAGAACCCCACCCCGTAGGGTCAGAGTCGGGGTGGTGTTGGGGGGTCAGGGGTTACAGTTTGGGTGTTCCAGAGAGGGGGAGGTCTGGAGAGAGAGACAGACGGCGAATATGAACATCACTGTACATCCACAACAGAGGTGGGCAGGCCTGGGTGTGAGGGCTGACCAATAGCAGAGCAGGGGGCGTAGCTAGGAAAGCAGCATGGGGAGGAAGTGGGTGGAGGGGTGACCAATAGCAGCGCAGGGGGCGTAGCTAGGAAGGCAGCATGGGGAGGAAGTGGGTGGAGGGGTGTCTCCTGCGGGCCTTGTGGCCTCGCCTCGGTTTCCCCCGGCCGTTCAGAGACACGAACATCTGCCGGCCGCCATGTTTCCAGCGGACTGAGGCGTACGTGTTGTAACCGTTCTCCTCGATCCGCTCCTTAAACTTACAGCTGGGGCTGTACTTCACCTGGAGGAGGGGGTGAGGGGGAGGAGGGGAGGAGGGGGAGGAGGGGAGGAGGGGTAGTGGGGGAGGAGGGCGAGGAGGGGTAGCGGGGGAGGAGGGGGAGAAACAGGTTACTAAAGATTGGCTTGGTTGAAACTGACGCTCTCTATAAACCAAGACAGAGAGCAAAGGTCAGAGTCTGCATTCACACACTCACACACACACACACCCACACACACTTGAAACTTGGCTGTCTGCATGTTTAATCTCAGAGAATTTCTGCTGAAGTCTGGTTTTATCTGTAACTACTGTCAGTTCTGAAGCAGTCGTAGGGAGGTGTGTGGTGGTCTTGTAGGCAGGTGTGTGGTGGTCTTGTAGGCAGGTGTGTGGTGGTCTTGTAGGCAGGTGTGTGGTGGTCTTGTAGGCAGGTGTGTGGTGGTCTTGTAGGCAGGTGTGTGGTGGTCTTGTAGGCAGGGGGAAGACCAGGTAGTGGGCTTTATCTTCTGAATGTTTTATATGCTTTCAGTAAAGAGGGTGTGACATGCAGATAGTAATATTCTTAATTGGGTGTGCTCAAGCCTTCGGCGAGCACAACCATTGTTCTCTCACATATATACTATTATTTTTCTTCTTTCTTTTCACACCCTAAGGATCCCTCAATATATGGGCTACATAGACAACGTTGGTGTCAAAAGGTTCGTCTTGTTAGCGATTGCGTTGCTTGTATTTTTACTTACGTTCCGTTGCACGGTTTAGGAGCTTTCACTGTTTTTGTGGCAAAAAGGGCTTTTTGTGCACAAAGGGAACTCAGTGCTAGCCTACGTCACAATGTCACAACGTCGGCACACGTTAGCACGACGCATAGATACGACGTGCATAGATGTGCTAGTAAGACTGTCGCACAGCAAGTATCGTATCGTGCCTTGGTGTACTAGCAGCATCATACATTTAAGCAATTCAAGACTTGTACTAAGGCATGTACGGTAAGTAATGTCACATTAAATAATGTATTTAAACTCAAGCTTGTGTGGTGCGTCGGTCTTCAATGCCACAGCCTAAACTTTATGTCAAAAGAAACATTTTTCATTTCCGGCACATTCAGGGAAGTTTGGCTAGCAACAGCAGCTAGGCTAGCTTGCTCGTAGCACAATTCAGCTTCTCCACGCAGGGCTCTAGACTGAGACCAAATGGTCGCTTTTGGCTTTGTTACTGACAATGATCGCTTCCAGCCAACTTCTTTTGAATTAGCCAGTTCCCCCTAAATAAATATCAAGCTTATTTACATGTTTGGGGGCATATTTTCAGTTAGCAGATGGTACTGTTTGAATCATGATTCCATCTGAAACTGCTGGTGACAACGTTGTTAGAATAGCTTATTTCAAAGGGGGTTCGGCTTGTTTCATAATAAATGGACCCATCTGCAACCGACGCAAGCAAGCACACCCTACAATTTCCCTAGAAATTGTACCCTCTCTAGTTACATCTGTGTTCTCTCCATGCTGACTCATCTCAAACTCATTAACCACAACCCAGCTTGGTCATCACCACGGATACACACCTGTCTCTCTGTCACACACCTGTCTATCTGTCACACACCTGTCTCTCTGTCACACACCTGTCTCTCCGTCACACACCTGTGTCTCTGTCACACACCTGTCTCTCTGTCACACACCCGTCTCTCTGTCACACACCTGTCTCTCTGTCACACACGTCTCTTTGTCACACACCTGTCTCTCTGTCACACCTATCTGACTGGCTGGTGTGTGTGCCTGAGAGTGTGTGTGCGGGACCCCTGGGTCTGTGTGTGTGTGTGTGTGTGTGTGTGAGACAACGAGTAAAGAAGCACGTTTACCGAGCCGAAGAGAGTTCCTTTCTTGGACATGGCCAGGTACAGACCGGTGCTGACAGACTTGATGGCCACAACCCCAACACTGACCGAGCGGATCTCCAGCAGACCTGGGGGGGGAGGGGTGGGGGGTTAGAAACAGGCCTGGTTCCCATGAGAGGACAGAGGAAACCTGGAGGAGGCTTCACAACCCTGAACCAGAACCACATGACTGAGCCTGGCATGACTGGGACCTGCCATGGTGGGGTTAGGGTTAGGTCCAGTCTGATGCTGGGAGAGTTCCTCTCCTCGGCCACCAGATGGAGCTCTACTCTCTGGGTCTGTTCCTCTACATCCTCTGTCTCTGGGGGGGCAACCCTATCCTCCCCTCGTCTCCTCCCCCCTCCACCAAAACCCTCACCCTAACCCCCCTCCTCTCCTCCCCCCTTCACCCTAACCCTCACCAGCCCACAGTATAAGATACCCGTGTTGTGACAACACAGGTAGATCTTTTGCAGGGGGTGGGGGGGGGGCGACAGGAAGTGTGGGTTACAAGACAGGAAGTGTAAGTTAGAGGACAGTTGGCACTCGGGGCACTGTACCACAGAGGAAGAACGAGTCACATAGCTGACACCACACATTAAACTGTTGCTGGGAGGTTAGGCACACACACACACCTCACACACAGTTCACACACACACCTCACACTCACACACACACATCACACGGGGGGTCCAGCTTTGTGCTGGCACAGTTTTGCTTCCCTGGGCGGCCGGGCCGGGTGGGGCAGAGCCATTCTAGGGACCAGACTGCCCCTTCAGAGGTTGCTTCCTCATGACAGGGTTAGTCTGGTTTCACTGCACTGCTCCCCAGGTGAGGGTGCGGGGGCAGGTGAGGGGTGCGGGGGCAGGTGAGGGGTGCGGGGGCAGGTGAGGGGTGCGAGGGCAGGTGAGGGGTGCGGGGGCAGGTGAGGGGTGCGAGGGCAGGTGAGGGGTGCGGGGGCAGGTGAGGGGTGTGGGGGCAGGTGAGGGGTGCGGGGGCAGGTGAGGGGTGCGGGGGCAGGGCAGGAGAGCAGACAGGGGTAAGACTGGGACAGAAATACAAAACCAAGCTAGTAACCACCACGATCCCCCTCTCTCCCACCCTCTCTCTCCCCCTTCTCTTTCCCCTCTCTCTTTCCCCTCTCTCTTTCCCCTCTCTCTTTCCCCTCTCTCTCTCCCTCTTCAGCTTCATCAGTCAGTCAGGCCATCCATCTAATAACACTGTGTGGTGTGTGTGTCACAAACACACCAGGACCATGTTGAGGAACTGCGGAAGTGTTTCATTCACCAATCACCAGATAAGGCCAGCGTTCCACAGTCTAAAGGCCAGGGTCAAATGAGACCAATTACCTCAGACTCCGTAAGAGGCTGGGTAGAGGCTGGGGTAGAGGGAGGGGCAGGAGGGGGGGCAGGAGGGGTGGAGGGGGAGGCAGGAAGGGGGGGCAGGTGTGGGGGCAGGAGGGGAGGCAAGGTGGGAGGACTGCCTCCAAATTATGCATTACCGTTGTAACAAGCAGGAGGCAGGACAGCAATTGCATCCAGCTGGTCATGTGATCCCCTGTGACATCACTGCTGCTGGGGGGCAGCCTGGGGTTCTCTACCTGGACTGTGTCTGTTGGTAATAATAATGCGTCACTGACCACACCCTGGCCTTCTAAACACAGAGGGACCTAAGTTACCTTGACAATGATAAGGGAGGAAAGGGGTGTGGTGTGTGTGAGGGTGTGTGTGTGAGTGTGTGTGTGTGTGTGAGGGTGTGTGTGTGGGTGTGTGTGAGGGTGTGTGTGTTGCGGTTTTGCTACACTAGGGGGAAGGAGGGTGTGTGAGGGTGTGTGTGTGTGTGTGTGAGGGTGTGTGTGAGGGTGTGTGTGTGTGTGAGAGTGTGTGTGTGTGAGGGTGTGTGTGTGTGAGGGTGTGTGTGTTGCAGTGCTGCTACACTAGGGGGAAGGAGGGTGTGTGTGTGAGGGTGTGTGTGTGTGTGTGTGAGTGTGTGTGTGTGTGTGTGAAGGTGTGTGTGCGTGAGGTTTTGTGTGTTGCGGTTTTGCTACACTAGGGGGAAGGAGGGTGTGTGAGGGTGTGTGTGAGGGTGTGTGTGTGTGTGTGAGGGTGTGTGTGTGTGTGTGTGAGGGTGTGTGTGTGTGAGGGTGTGTGTGTTGCAGTGCTGCTACACTAGGGGGAAGGAGGGTGTGTGTGTGAGGGTGTGTGTGTGTGTGAGGGTGTGTGTGTTGCAGTGCTGCTATACTAGGGGGACGGAGGGTGTGTTAGGGTTAGGGTTAGTTGTGTGTTTGTTTAACAGCCTGATTCTACCGTTACCTGACTTCCTCAGGGCGAGTCATAACCTGGAGACCGGACAAGTGTTTGAAGCCTTCAGCCCCACAAACACACACACCCTCACACACATGCACACACACCCTCACACACACATGTACCATACACCCCCCCACACAAACAACCCCCCCCCCCCCCCCCCCGCCTCCCTCACACACCCAAAACCTCAACAGAGTGTGCTGTTCACAAGGTCAGACCAGCTGTGGTCCAGGTGGATTGGACCGGGGGAAAGAAACGCAAAAAAAACAAGTTTGGTCGTGCAGTATAATCAGCCAATGAGTGTTTCTGGAGCCAAGCTTATAGTCTCTATGATCTTGCACTCTCTGCCTGCGATAGGCTACTGGGGTACCAGGGGGCAGGTCCAGGTCACTGCTGTGTAATTAACCAGGCACGGCCTATGACCTCCACCAGGAAGTGATGCGTACCTTCCTCTCAGGGCTTGGGTAAACAAAGTGACCAGTTTTCCTCTCCATCATGCCAGCTCTAACCCTAACCCTCCCAGGAACACAGGCCCTCTCAACCCAGCCACAGACAGGAGGAGAAGAGGGAGGGAGGGAGGGTAGAGGGAGGTGGAGGAGGGAGGGAGGGAGGAAGGTGGAGGGAGGGAAGAGGAGGAGGAGGAACACAGGCCCTCTCAACAGCCAGCCACAGAGAGGAGGAGGGAAGAGAGAAGATGAGGAGGGAAGGTGGTGGAGGGAGAGAGGGAGAGTAGATGGAGGGAGGTGGAGGAGGGAGGGAGGTGGAGGGAGGTGGAGGGAGGGAGGGGTTGAAGAAGGGAGGTGGAGGAGAGAGGGAGGTGGAGGGAGGGGGTTGGAGAAGGGAGGTGGAGGAGAGAGGGAGGTGGAGGGAGGGGGGTGGAGAAGGGAGGTGGAGGAGAGAGGGAGGTGGAGGGAGGGGGTTGGAGAAGGGAGGTGGAGGAGAGAGGGAGGTGGAGGGAGGGGGGTGGAGAAGGGAGGTAGAGGGAGGTGGTCTGTACTGCAGTCTGCCAGACGTGAGTTGTCTGTCTCTCAGCTGATGTTAATCTGCATTATTTGACTGACAAATCTGTCTGCCCCCCCCCCCCCCCCCCAGCCCCAGCCTCTCCCTCTGTAACCAGGAGGAGCCTCTTACTGATACCAACAGAGGAGAGGATATTCATGCTCAGAGGTGCAACTTGAGTTTAATGATTAGCAGGAAGCAGCATCAGATCCTGGTGTCCAGGGCTTCCTGTGGGGAGATGGAGGGTTAGGGTTTCTATGAGAAGACTTTCAGTCTCAGATTCCAGCCTCTTACCGTCTGCTGCATCTAGTACCAGCACGAACATCTTATCCCTCTCTGTCCTTTTCTCCCTCTCTCTTGTTCTCTAACTCTGTGCTTCTCTCTGTCCCTCCCTCTCTTTCTATGTGGGATTGATCCAGGCGGTTTGAGGCAGCATCAGCCATGTACAGCAGACTTCCAGAGCATACACTCACACACACACACTCTGCATGACTCTGCACCCAGACAGTAGGAGCTGGGCATGGGTGAGGGCCGGACTGAGAAGAAAGGAGCAGGGTGGAGAGGAGGATAGGAGAGAGGAGGAGAGGAGGAGAGATGAGGAGGAGAGGAGGGAAGAAGAGAGGAGAGAGGAGGGGAGGAGAGGAGAGAGGGGAGCGGAGGAGGAGAGGAGGAGAGGAGGAGAGGAGGAGAGGAGAGAGGAGGAGAGGAGAGAGGAGAGAGGAGGAGAGGAGGGGAGGAGAGAGGAGGGTTAGTCTCTAGGAGAGAGCAGCAGTGTTATTCTGCAGGGTGTCTGTGTGTTCATCAAATATGCAACACTTCCTGTCCTGTCCATGTGCCTGTTTGTGTACGTGTGTGTATGTGTGTGTGTGTATTTCTTTCCACTGAAGGAGAAGCTGGAGGTCGGAAGCTATGAGAGCTACTGCTGCTCAGTCTCACACACACACACACACACACACACACACACACACACACTGTGTGGCTGTTCCCAGCTGTGTTTCTCTGCAGGATGGAAAACATGGAGTCATTTTGCTGCTTAACAAGGTAACAAGCAAATACATCCAGACATCATCCCTCGGTGCTGCCCAGACAACACAGGGGTCAGCACTGGGACACACACACACACACACACGCAGGTCAGCTGTCACACACAGAGAAGATGCACAACCTGTGGAGTGACCTGGCTGTGTGTGTGTGTGTAGTTGTGTATACGTATGTGTGTATGTGTGTGTGTGTGTCCAGTCGCAGGTGTCCCATTAAATTCCAGGTCTCTTATCAAGAAATCTTGAAAAGCACACACACCCACACACACCACACACACCCACACACACACCCACAGATATATGACTGCCTTGTAAATCAGCCAGCTCAACACATTGCACACTGCTGCATGTAGACTTGTAACAAACACTCAGTCACTCACACACACACATACACTCACATACACACTCACACACATATGCAGTCACCCAGTCACACACACACACACACAAAGAGTTAACAAACAAATGCTCAATCTGTGTGTTTGGGTTTAAGGTTTGAGTTCTGCTCCCATGTGAAGCTACCTCTCTTCCTGAGTATTCCCTGCACGCCCAACCTAGCAACACCTTCTCTGCCTCCAAACATCTACCTAGCAACGCCTCCTCTGCCTCCAAACACAGAGCAATAACAGCCGTGACACTCTGAGGATCTCCTCTGAACCACTATAACACTATCAACCAGATAAGAGTTCAACAGCACAGTAAAACTAGGAAGAGACGATGGTTAGGGTTAGGGTTAGACAGAAAGCATCTCGCATCACTCACCAGAGTCAGAGGGAGAGAGAGAGAGAGAGAGAGAGAGAGAGAGAGAGAGAGAGAGAGAGAGAGAGAGAGAGAGAGAGAGAGAGAGAGAGAGAGAGAGAGAGAGAGAGAGAGAGAGAGAGAGAGAGAGAGAGAGAGAGAGAGAGAGAGGGGGAGAGACAGAGGGAGAGGGAGAGGGAGAGAGGGGGAGAGACAGAGGGAGAGACAGAGAGGGAGAGGGAGAGAGAGGGAGAGAGAGGGAGAGAGAGGGAGAGAGAGAGAGGGGGAATGACAGAGGGAGAGAGGGAGAGAGGGAGAGAGAGAGAGAGAGAGAGAGAGAGAGAGAGAGAGAGGATAGAGGGGGAGAGACAGAGGGAAAGAGAGAGGGAGGGAGAGAAGGAGAGAGAGGAGAGACAGAGGAAGGGAGAGAAGGAGAGAGGAGAGAGAGAGGGAGGGACGGGAGGTGCTCACTTTCTGCATAGTTTTTCCGGCGTGTTCCGTCCACCTTGCCGGCCTTGTCGATGCAGAGGAAGAACCTGTTTGCAGAGTAGAGTCTCCGGAGCCTCACGTCGCCTTCCAGGTGGTTGTAGCTGCGCGGCCGTCTAACCCTAACCCATCGGTCCAGCAGCCAGGAGGAGTAGCCGGCCCCGATCAGAGGGCCCGGGGGGGCGAGGGGGCCCGGGGGGGCGGTTGGGCCCGGGGAGCCTAGGCAGAACCCAAGGGTGGAGGCTGGGAGCAGCAGGAGCATGGAGACCCAGACCAGGCAGAGGGAGGAGGCGCTGGGCTGGGCAGGGAGGCTGGGAGGGGGGGTCCATGTAGACATGGTGGGTCAGTCTCCAGCTGTCAGCATGCTGCCTGTCCCAGGAGCAGAGCCAGTCACTGCTGGGTCGAGAAGCTCCAGACACCAGCACTGGGCCAGCCCTGCCTGTCTGCCTGTCTGTCTCCTCCTCTTCTCTCTCACTCCTTCAAGAAAAACACAAGTGGTTTTGTAAATCCATCCACAAGTCGTCTGCTCTGGAACTCCTGTCTTCCTCCGGTCCTCAGCTGAAGCCACTGACAGTGTGTGTGCGTGAGGGTGTGGGTGTGTGAGGGATGGTGTGCGTCTGTCTGTCCTGGAGTGTGTGTGCACCTTGCACTGCTCCTCTGTGTTCGATGCCAGGCATGCACTGCTGGGAGGTGAGAGGGGGAAAGAGAGGGAGGGAGCAAGCGGAGGGAGGAGAAAGTAAGGAAGGGAGAGAGGCTGTGTGTGTGTGTGACGGACAGACAGAGAGAGAGTGTTTAGGGCGACAGAGCAGAGCCCCACTCTCTCCTGTCTGGGAGTCCTGCCTCTCCTGGGCAGGGCTTTGTGTGGGTGGGCGGGGCTTTGTGTGGGTGGGCGGGGCTTTGTGTGGGTGGGTGGGGACAGCTTTGTGGAGTGGCGGAGAAGGGAGGGGCCACAGTCATTCATAACTTTCTGAAAGAGAGAGAGAAAGAGAGAGAGAAAGATATGGAGAGAAAGATAGGGAGAGAAAGATAGGGAGAGAGAGAGAGAGAGAGAGTCAGTGAAAGAAAGCTCTTACATTACACTAATTTCAACAACAAAAATCTTCCAGTGCTAGTTTAAATATGCTCTTCATGAATGTCGGTTTTGTTGTTATTTAGATAAAATGTCGTTCAAATTTGTGTTAAATAAAATGCATAATATCTTAGAAGAAAGTAAGTGAATATGGATCATTCCCCGAGACGTCACCAGTTCCAGGTTGCTCTTGGAGGTCCTTCCTATCCCAGCATGCATTGCAGCTAATCTGATTGTTCCGGGGGCAAGCAACTTCCTCAAGCCTTTCATGTGGCAAAACACCCCTCCGGCCTGCCAGATGACCCCCCCACCCCCCCAGGAAGTGGCACTTGCCCTTCCTCTGGAAATTGCCGGAAACATACAAGCTGCCATGTACTGTATGAGGTCTGTATTCTCGGAACATGTTCTAACCTTAACCCAGGTTCTGTATGCAGGAGAGGACTCACTAACAACCTCAGCCTCTCCCCCCGCCCGAGCCTCCCCCCGCCCCTGCCCCAGCCTCCCCCCGCCCCAGCCGCCCCCCCTGCCCCAGCCCCTCCCCCAGCCCCAGCCTCTCTCCCAGCCTCCCCCCAGCCTCCCCCCAGCCCAAGCCTCCCCCCAGCCTCCCCCAGCCCCAGCCTCCCCCCAGCCTCCCCCCAGCCTCCCCCCAGCCCCAGCCTCCCCCCAGCCTCCCCCCAGCCCCAGCCTCCCCCCAGCCTCCCCCCAGCCCAAGCCTCCCCCCAGCCTCCCCCCAAGCCTCCCCCAGCCCCAGCCTATCCCTCAGCCTCCCCCCCAGTCTGGGCAGCAGGGTAGGATGTTCACAGGCTGAGGATGCTAATCTTTCCCTGCAGTTCTGTGGTGTATGAATAGAGATAGTGTTAGAGATAATATCTCTGTAATGAAGCCTGTTTGGTTCCATCAAAGTCTTCAAAAGGCCTGAAATCTGACCCCTCTTAGCACGGACAATCCCCAGTAATAGCTTCTATTATTAATTGTTTTCTCTCTCTCCTCTCTCTCTCCCTCCCTCTCTCTCTCTTTCGCCCCTCTCTCTTTTTCTCAGTTTCCCGTCCTCTCTAATTTTTTCTCCCACCCTTCCTGTCCTAAACTCCATCTCTTTTCTCTCCTCACTGATTTTCTTTCAATCCCTCCCCTTTGACCTCTGACCTCCATGTCCCTCAGCATCCCTCCTCTTTGGTTTTATCTCCACATCACAGTGCCCTCTCTCTGTCTGTCTCTCTGTCTGTCTCTCTGTCTGTCTCTCTTGTTCATGTAACATGCAGGAAATATTGTATTCCAGTCACAACACTATCCTGTCAGCTCTTCTTACTTCCTGTCTGGACTAGCCCCGTCCAGGTGTCCTTCCTGTTTCTGAAATCAACATGGCCGCTGTGATTGGCTAAATAAACATCCCCGAGTGCATTAAGGAACCAACCGTATCGCAGTGATGGCGGCAGGGTCAGAACTCAGTTTTGCATATGGTGGCTTCGTGACCATTGTCCATTGTCGCTATAGCGATAAGTGGTCAACATATCTGATGTTCCTGCTGGCATCTTTCTGAGGATCAGACAAGGAGCTGCACCTGGGATTAAACTGGCTCAGATTAGCAGAGATGCAACGATAGGCAATCTGAACACAGATAAAAAGTGAGATGACAGAAGGAAGGAAGTGGGGGAGTACGCGGGAGGGGGGGGAGACTGAGATAAATAAGGAAGAGAGGAAGTGAGAGGTAGGGGGAGGGAAAGAGAGAAAGAGAGTTAGAAGAGACAGAGAGAGACACTGAAAGAGAATTGGAGTGGACAGAGAAGAGAAACAAGTCTATGAGATGAAAGAGGCTCACGCAAACATTCACACAAACACCCCCTAACCCCCCCCAGCCTGGACCCCCCCCAGCCTGGACCCCCCCCAGCCTGGACCTCCCCCAGCCTGGACCCCCCCCCAGCCTGGACCCCCCCCAGCCTGGACCCCCAACCAAGCCTGGAACCCCCCCAGCCTGGACCCCCCCCCCAGCCTGGACCCCCCAGCCTGGACCCCCCAGCCCCCAGGTGTGGGTGTGAGGGTGTGTGGGTTAGGGTGAGGGTGTGGGTGTGAGGGTGTGTGGGTTAGGGTGAGGGTGTGAGGGTGTGAGGGTGTGTGGGTTAGGGTGAGGGTGTGGGTGTGAGGGTGTGTGGGTTAGGGTGAGGGTGTGGCTGTGAGGGTATGTGGGTTAGGGTGAGGGTGTGGTTGTGAGGGTGTGTGGGTTAGGGTGAGGGTGTGGTTGTGAGGGTGTGTGGGTTAGGGTGAGGGTGTGGGTGTGGTTGTGAGGGTGTGTGGGTTAGGGTGAGGGTGTGGCTGTGAGGGTGTGTGGGTTAGGGTGTGGTTGTGAGGGTGTGTGGGTTAGGGTGAGGGTGTGGTTGTGAGGGTGTGTGGGTTAGGGTGTGGTTGTGAGGGTGTGTGGGTTAGGGTGAGGGTGTGGTTGTGAGGGTGTGTGGTTTAGGGTGAGGGTGTGAGGGTTAGGGTGAGGGTGTGGGTGTGGTTGTGAGGGTATGTGGGTTAGGGTGAGGGTTTGGGTGTGGTTGTGAGGGTGTGTGGGTTAGGGTGTGGGTGTGGTTGTGAGGGTGTGTGGGTTAGGGTGAGGGTGTGAGGGTGTGTGGGTTAGGGTGAGGGTGTGGTTGTGAGGGTGTGTGGGTTAGGAGAGAGTGAGAGCGAGAGAATGTTGCTTCATTCAGGCCAGAATATCAACCAGCTCCGTAGTAATAACCCCCTCCCTCCCTCTACACAGAAATAAGAATGTACTCAAACACACGTTGTGCTTCAGGCTAGCCAGGACAGTTCTTTATTCTGTGCACAAGTCTTCCTCTACAACCTAATCAACGCACTCTCTTTAGCTGTGACCAACACTGCCACCTATTGGTACACATAGGCTATTCAACTATCATTACATATAGCGATTAGCAGGAAAAAGTTTGGAGCAGCAGTAGCTCGGGTAAACAGCTTTAGAAACTGTTCTTTTTAGTTTACTCTGAAAGAAAATCTGCTGATGTTTACCCAGTGAGAGAATCAATGTTTAAGAGCTCGATTCAATCCAGCCACAGCTTCTGCAGCATGTATTTCACTGAGAAAACGAATAACAAAGAACAAGAGTGAGTTGTGAGTAGTGAGATGCAGGGTACAGTACTGTATAGGTGTACAAGGAGGAGAAAGAACAAAAAAAAATGCTAATAGCAAAGCAGAGTAGTAATTACAATTTTCAGCTACTATGATAGAAATAATTCGTCCATCAAAAGACAATGACGGATAAATATGAAATTTGTTTTGAGATTAAAAATGTATTTCTCCCTGAGAACTATACGTTTTGAACAATGTGTTTTCTATTTTTTGGTGTAGGCTATTGTTTACTGACTGCTTGATAGTGTATATCATTTTGATCACTTTGTTTATGATTCGAGAGCAGTGTTTGATTTTGAGCACAGGTAAAACTGTTTTGAGGCGGAAGTTTCATTTAGCAAGAGGATTCAGAGGTTATGTAAATAGTGCTTTAAGATGGTTTTGTGTTTACAGTTTTGAGAAAATGGGTGACTGTTTCAAGAAATGTGTTTTAGCAATCGTGAAAAACCGTAATAGGGACCGGACAGGCTCTCCCTTTGGCGGGCTCTGCCTTTCTTCTTGTGCTCATTCAGATCAGGTTTTCCCTTTTGAGCTCGTGCCCTATTCGTATCCGCGAGCACAGTTCCAGGTTGTTAGAAATGTATCATGTGAAAAATATTATGATCTCCAGAACTAATATATTGCGGGTCGTAAACGTTATTAAAATAAAATGTTTCAAGATGGGTTTAATGTTATAATTTGCATGATACTCAATTAGCCCATATACGTTATGATAGAGTGCGTAGCAACAAAAAAAGCGAATTTATCCATGATGAAATAAAACAAAAGGTTATGACGGGGGAATACACTATCGTGCAACCTGCGCTAGCTAAAGCTGTTGTTTGGAAGGATTTTGGGGTAATCGTGGATAAGGACAGGGCTACAATTTTCTTTTAGCGATGTCAGTTGTCAATTTACGTATTGTGTTGTGAAAAATAGCTACATATAAAAAAGCATTTTGGTTTGCAGTTATTTAAAGGTTAGAATAGTGCCACACAATTAATAAATGTCTAAGTGACATCAGAGGAATATTAGCCAACGTTTGGAGTCTAAACCAATTAAATTAATCTACTCCTTTTTTTAAGGGGTAAAGATTCGGGTCTCAGAACAATTAGGTTCGGTTTTCGGGTGAAAATTTGTCTCGGAATTGATGTTGCCTGCGTGGTTCGGTTACGGTTCCGAAAAACGAAACCGTACAGGACTCTTGGGGCAAGGGGTGGGGGTTCTGGTCTGGGGTCATTTGAGAAGAAATTACACGAGAAAACTACCGAAAGTTCCTCCCACTCACATTCGTTTAACTTTTATTCTGAGTTAATCTGGTCTATAATTCCAACAGGATAGTTTAATAGTAATTTGGTCATTGTTTAATACAGGATCCATATATTTACATTTTCTGTAAACTCTGTAAAACCTAAGATTAATAAAAATTTGCCTAAAGCCATGTTCGAGCTACATCATTCTATATGCGATCTTCCAGCCATGCCTGCCTCCACTTGAAACCACTGTGTTTGATTCCTTTGGTCTGTTTCAACATGTCAGCCCCGTGTGTAGAGGTGTAATGCGGCTGTCATGTCAACATGTCTCTGCTCAGACTATGTGCCTTTCCCCGATGTCTGAGTGGCCGAGCTCTGCTCGACACAAGCGTCTTTCGAGTGTCGCATGCGAGGCGACGTCCCGTGTGTCACACCGTCCGGGAGGCGGCGGAGCGGTCTCGAGCAGGTAGGCTCGGCTCCCGAGGAGCCAGTGGCTAGCAGCCAGCCTGATTGCTTGAAGCAGGATGAGTAGATTACCGGGTCTTGCCTTTACGATGTCTGTGTGTTTGTCTGTTGTCCTCTAAGGGAACCCGTGGACGTTTCAACGGCAGAATTTCTCGGCCCGTGCGCGAGCTGTCTTTCCCAGGGCGGCCGACGGCAGGAAGAGAACGCGGGAGCAGTCGGTGTTGCTGGACGGTAGGAACGGATGTATCTGGTTCGCGTCCTGACTAACTATTATCAGACATGATAGCCTAACATTTAACTAAAAGCTGTCTAGGAAACAAATGTCGACAACGTAGTTAGCTAGTCCTTTGTTAGGTTTATGTTACGGTGGTGTTAACATTTTCATTTTACATTTATTCATTTAGCAGACGCTTAACATACAAAACAGTTGTTGTAAAATCTACTTGTTCCTAACTTAGCTTCATTCCATCAGATTCCATCAGATCACTTAAATGCTTTATTTTTTCTCTCCCCCTCTCCCCCTCTTCAGTCCTAGAAGCCCGGATCCAGCAGCTTCAATGTGACTTCCTCCTGGAACCCCCACCCTCCCAGGCCCCGCCCCTCAGACCCCCCCAGCAAGGCAGAGGTGGGGCCCCAGCCAGGCTCCCAGTGGGGGGACAGCCCAGGGGGGCCGGCGGCCCCCTTGGGAAGGAACAGGCCAGCCGCTGGATGGAGAAACTGAACAAGGAGAAGAGGGTAACTAATACAAAGCTTCAGAGGATCCAGCAGAAGAACACCAAGACCCTCACCTCCAAGACCTCCACCCTCACCTCCAAGACCCCCACCCTCACCTCCAAGACCCCCACCCTCACCCTAACCTCCAAGCCCACCACCAAGACTACCTCCAAGCCCACCAGCAAGACTACCTCCAAGCCCACCAGCAAGACTACCTCCAAGACTACCTCCAAGACTACCTCCAAAGCCACCACCAAGAGTACCAAAAACCCTGCCTCTAAGGCCAGGATGATGGCTGAGGCTGGGAGGGAGGCTGGGGCGGAGGCCATTGTGAGGACAGGGCCTGAAGCAGACACTAAGGTCAAGACTAAGGTCAAGACTAAGGCTAGGGCTGGTGGAGGGGCTGGAGGTGGAGGGGGGCAGAGGAAGGCTGAGGTGTCTAGGGAGGCTGGGCAACAGAAGGAGGCTGGGCAGCATGAGGAGGCCAGCTGGGACAGGGAGCTGGAGGGGCTACAGGAGCTACAGGCACAGATCAACCAGCTTGCCGAGGCCGGGGCTGGGGTCGGGACTGGGGGGGAGCAGGGCCACAGCCCCACGGCGGTACGGTCCTACCTGGAGGCGTGTGTGGCGGCGCTGGACGTCAACGTGGCTCATCGCTTCCTGCTGGAGCAGCATCGCCGTCTGAAGAGACGCAACATGCTGACCACCGCCGAGTACAACACCATGATGAGGGCCTGGGCCAAGAGGGTGAGGAAGGGGAGGAGGGACTGTGTAGGTGCGTGTGTGTGTGTGTGTGTGAGGTCTGATGGTGTGTGTGTCCCATGCAGGGTAACCTAGGTAACGTGCGTCGTATCTTCACGCTGCTGGATGAGGCGGGGTTGAAGCCAGACCTGGGCTCCTACGCTGCTGCCCTGGAGGCCATGGGCCGCATCACATCCTGCCCCGCGCACATCATCCTCAGGTACACACAAACATCATCCTCAGGTACACACACACATTATCCTCAGGTACACACAAACATCATCCTCAGGTACACACAAACATCATCCTCAGGTACACACAAACATTATCCTCAGGTACACACAAACATCATCCTCAGGTACACACAAACATCATCCTCAGGTACACACAAACATTATCCTCAGGTACACACAAACATCATCCTCAGGTACACACAAACATCATCCTCAGGTACACACAAACATCATCCTCAGGTACACACAAACATCATCCTCAGGTACACACAAACATCCTCAGGTACACACAAACACCATCCTCAGGTAGGTGAGTGTGTATGTGCGTGTGCAGGTGTCTAAGCCAGCTGGAGGGGGACGGTCTGAGTCTGGATGGCATGTTCAGAAAGGTGATGTTCAAGCAGGATGAGAAGGACATGGTTCTGAAGGCTGTACACGCCGTCCAGCCAAACTACCAGCCCAGCAGCTCCTTCACCCAGCCTCTCTGCTCCTCTCCTCTGGTCAAAGACTTCTACACCCAGGTGAACCTATCCTCTTTCCTACATCTTTACCTTCAGTTCTAAGCCTGTGATGGATCTGTTGTCCAGGAAAACAACACTTTATTAAAAAAATATTATACAACTATTTACTGATTTATTATCATTTTCTGACTGACTGTGGGTTTCTGTGTGTATGTGCGTGTGTGTGTTCAGCGTGGAGAGGCGTCCTACCCTAAGCTGCCGTTCTCTCATGCGGAGCTGCAGAGGAAGTTCAGGCAGCAGCTCAGTGAGGAGCAGGCCTGCACCGTCACCATCCAGTCAGTAGAGAGCAGCAAACCTGTCACTCCCCACGCCTCCAGGATGGTACACACACCCTACACCCACACACCCTACACCCACACACCCTACACCCACACACCCTACACCCACACACCCACACACCCTACACCCACACACCCTACACCCACACACCCTACACCCACACACCCTACACCCACACACCCTACACACACACACACCCTACACACACACACCCTACACACACACACTAACGTGGTCACGGTTAACCCTCCTGTCCTGCAGAGGGAGCTGTTGTGTGAGCTGCGCTCCCAGTGGCAGAGCAGCCTCCTGCTGGCCTTCAGAGAGACCAGGCAGGCCCTGGCCTCCAGCAGCCACCATCACCTCAAGACCAGCTTGTACCCCTACCTGTGTCTGCTCCAGGACCAGGACTACACCGGCATCATGATGCAGGTAGCACACACACACACTCTCTCACACACACTCACACACACACACACACACACCCTGACCTCTGTCTTTTCTCTTCTACTCATCCTCTGTTGTGTTCTGTCTATCTTCCTCCATCATCCTTCTATCCCTCCCTCATCCTTCTATCCCTCCCTCATCCTTCTATCCCTCCCTCATCCCTCTCTCCCTCCCTCATCCTTCTATCCCTCCCTCATCCTTCTCTCCCTCCCTCATCCCTCTATCCCTCCCTCATCCTTCTCTCCCTCCCTCATCCCTCTATCCCTCCCTCATCCTTCTCCCTCCCTCATCCCTCTATCCCTCCCTCCCTCCAGAGCCTGCGAGGGATGTCACCCCAGGGGGACTCTCTGCACAGCCTGGCTCGCTCTCTGGGGACGCAGGTCCACAGCAAGTTGTGTGTCCAGGACAGGAACCACAGCAGGATGGTGCACAAGCTGGGCCAAGTCTACCAGGAGTACACACACCTGCTGGCCCAGGACACGGAGGTAAACACACACACACACACAGCATCAGTCTCCTGTAGGAAGCATTCATTATATGACATGTCCATAACTCAGCATCATTATATGACATGTCCATAACCCCACTCCCCCCAGTCCTCCTCCTCCCTTCCCAGGGAGCACTGGTGTCGTGTGGAAGCTGCCCAGGCCTCAGGGCCCTCCCTCCAGGGGGACGACGCCCCGTGGCCCCCCATGCTGGTGCTGGAGCTGGGCACCTTCCTGGTGGAGCTGATGGTGAAACACCTGCAGGTTCGCAGCAACATCCTGAACCCCCAGCAGACAGACAGCAAGATGGTCCCCATCCTCTACCACATGTACACCTTCCGCAGCGTGAAGCAGGTAAGCACCCTCTGAACACACCCTGCCTCCACCTGAACACACCCTGCCTCCACCCGAACACACCCTGCCTCCACCTGAACACACCATGCCTCCACCTGAACACACCCTGCCTCCACCTGAACACACCCTGCCTCCACCTGAACACACCCTGCCTCCACCTGAACACACCATGCCTCCACCTGAACACACCCTGCCTCCACCTGAACACACCATGCCTCCACCTGAACACACCCTGCCTCCACCTGAACACACCCTGCCTCCACCTGAACACACCCTGCCTCCACCTGAACACACCCTGCCTCCACCTGAACACACCCTGCCTCCACCTGAACACACCCTGCCTCCACCTGAACACACCCTGCCTCCACCTGAACACACCCTGCCTTCCCAGCACCTGTTTTTTAATACACTCTAAAAATCTAATTTCGAAATCTAATCTAAATTTGTCTAAATATCTGTCTCCATCTGCCCCCCCCCCCCCCCAGGTCGGCTTCATCAAGCCCCACCCCATCCTGAGCCAGATACAGCTGGACGCCATGGAAACGACCTTGACGTTTGACTCTTATGTGATGCCCATGCTGTGTCCTCCCCTCCCCTGGACCAGCACACGCTCTGGTGGCTACCTGCTCACCCCCGCCAAGATCATGCGTACGGGTGGAGCCGCCCAGCATGAGGTGTGTGTGTGTGTGTGTACATGGTCTCACAGCGAGGTGTGTGTGTAAAGACTGGATAGGTATATGTATTAGTGGTGGATATGGATTGGAGTCGCCTGGTGATATGAACACCAGTACTAACATGGGCCTGGTGAGTGCCAGCCTCAAGACCACGATCTCAACATGGCTTAGAACCAGCTGACCACTAACCTGGATATTCTTTAACAGTCCTAGTATGTATAAATCTAATATGTAAGGATAATGCCCGGTTGCTTGCCCGAGTCCATTATCAGGTGATAATGTACACCTCGAAGGGCATTATCCCGCTTATACCACGGTCACTTGCCAAAAACATTTTTTTTACAAAAATGAATTTATGTTTTCATGCGTTTTGCAATATCAATTTGCCAACTCTGATATTTCTAGTCCGCTCAGCTCATAGAACCAACACCAGCTTTCCTTTGGCTGAGCTATTAGCCAGAAAGATAACGTTATGCTAGCAAGATTCAAAGGCAATAACATTGTGTACAGTTGACAAACTAATTGACAATATGTTTGACAAGAAGACTAGCTAGTTAACCAGCCATGTCACTGTCCCAAAATCAATATCAAGATTTTCACAAACAAAGTATTGGCCATATACTAGTTCTAGGCTACAGTAGCCTATGGCCGCAGGAGCGAGTTGAATAGCAAATGGATGTGAGATGACCGCATCAAAGTTGACATATTCTCCAAGTGGTAGCTAATTATAATTGGACAGTAAATTCAGAAGTTTTTCAAATAGGTTAAAAGAAATATTGAAGTCACTCATTGTTTTAATTACATGTTAGCTTGTTAAAGTCTTTCAAAATTGTAAATGGAGGCTCCCTGTTGTTATGGTTACTTATTTCAGACACTTTGTACAGGCCCATACTATGTAGCCAGCGCAATCATTGAGAACGGTGAACAGACAGTTTTGCTGGAACTACTTAGTAGGTGTACATTATCATCTGATAATGGACACCCCTGCCGCCAATCAGAATCGAGTATTCACCCAGACCAAGGTAAGTATAAATCTAATATATATAAACTTGCGTGATGTTGCAGGTTCTGTTGGACCGGACGCCCACCCAGAGCTTGCACGCCGTGCTGGACTCTCTGAACCAGCTGGGGAACTGTGCCTGGAGGGTCAACCAGCATCTCCTAGACGTCATCATCTCCTTGTTCAACGACCGCGGCAACGAGAAGCTGGCGGTGCCCCCGCCTGTGTCTGAGGGCCCGGAGGTACCCCGCTTCAGCCCCAGAGACCCCGCAGTCAGCCCCGCCCAGAAGGCTATCCTGAAGACCCAGGCCAACAAGGTGGGTGGAGGAGGGTGGGTGTAGGAGAGTGTGTGTAGGAGAGTGTGTGTGTAGGAGAGTGTGTGTGTAGGAGAGTGTGTGTGTGTAGGAGAGTGTGTGTGTAGGAGAGTGTGTGTGTGTAGGAGAGTGTGTGTGTGTAGGAGAGTGTGTGTGTGTAGGAGAGTGTGTGTGTGTAGGAGAGTGTGTGTGCATTATGTTACTAATCGTCCCACAGGCTAAGAAGCGCCTCAGTGAGATGCACAGCTTGAGAGTGTCTGCGCTGTACAAGCTGTCCATCGCCCTCCACCTGAGGGAGCAGGTCTTCTGGTTCCCCCACAACATGGACTTCAGAGGCCGCACCTACCCCATTCCCCCACACCTCAACCACCTGGGCAGCGATGTGACCCGCGCCATCCTGGTGTTTGCAGAGGGCCGTCCGCTGGGTCCGCGGGGGCTGGACTGGGTCAAGATTCACTTGGTGAACCTGACGGGGCTGAAGAAGCGTTGCTCTCTGCAGGAGAGGCTGGACCACGCCAACAGCCTCATGGAGGACATCCTGGACTCTGCTGACCACCCCCTGACAGTGAGACCAGCGACACACACACACACACACTCAGAGACCCTGGAGACACCCACACACATGTTTTTTCTGTGTGTGTGTCTTTCTGCGTGTGTGTGTGTGTGTGTCTTTCTGCGTGTGTGTGTGTGTGTGTGTGTGTGTAAGGGGAGAGGTTGGTGGATGGAAGCCGAGGAGCCCTGGCAGGCTCTGGGCTGCTGTATGGAGATCGCCAACGCAACCAGGTCACCTGACCCTGCCCAGTACATATCACACCTGCCAGTCCACCAGGTGAGCTAGCGCCTCACACACCTAAACACACACACCTAAACACACACCTAACCCCCCCCCCCCCTTTTCCCCCCTTGCCCCCCAGGACGGCTCCTGTAACGGGCTGCAGCACTACGCAGCTCTGGGTCGGGACGTCGTGGGAGCCACCTCCGTCAACCTGGCGCCCTGCCCCCTGCCCCAGGACGTCTACAGCAGCGTGGCCCAGCAGGTACCATGACCCTGGACCTGACCCTGGACCTCGCCCTGACCCCGGCCCTCACCCCGACCCTGGACCTCGCCCTGGCCCTCACCCTGGCGTGTGTTTGTTTGTGCAGGTGGAGGTGTTCCGCTGCAGGGATGCTGCGCGGGGCGTGCAGGTGGCGCAGGTGCTGGAGGGGGTGGTGGGCAGGAGGGTGGTGAAGCAGACTGTGATGACCGTGGTGTACGGGGTGACGCGCTACGGGGGACGACTGCAGATAGAGAAGAGACTGAGAGAGGCCGAGGACTTCCCCCGGGTGGGGTGCACACCTCACACTCACCTCGCACCTCACACTCACACACACACACACACACCTCGCACACACACACACACACACACCTCGCACACACACACACACACCTCGCACACACACACACACACACACACACCTCGCACACACACACACCTCACACTCACCTCACACTCACCTCACACTCACCTCACACTCACCTCGCACACACACACACACCTCACACTCACCTCACACTCACCTCGCACACACACACACACCTCACACTCACCTCACACTCACCTCACACTCACCTCACACACCTCACACTCACCTCGCACACACACACACACACACACACCTCAAACACCCCTTACACTTATACACACACACAGTATAATGCCCAAGTCATTTGTGTGTGCGTAGGAGTACCTGTGGGAGGCATCTCACTACCTCGTGCACCAGGTGTTCAACAGTCTGAAGGAGATGTTCACTGGTACCAGAGAAATCCAGGTAACACACACTCACACTCACACATACACACTCCATGCCGACCTACATCTGCTGTCTGACCAGGTGACCCAGACAGAAAGTTTTATTAAGGACTAGCTTACACACACACAAAATCCCACACACACACTCTCACACACACACACAAAGAGACAAAAAGTTTTATTGATGACAAGAGGATATAAGTAGTAGTTTGGGGTGTTCATCATTCATTCCTATTAAGACCTGCTACTGCTGTTCTGTCCCCTCCCCTCTCCTCTCCCTACCCCCTCCTCCCCTCCTCCCCTCCTCTCCTCCAAGTGGGTCTTCCTCAGAGGAAGGATCAACACACTTTGAGATATTTGTCTTCTGTGTGCCACACACTCACCAGACACACACTCACCAGACACACACTCACCAGACACACACTCACCAGACACACTCACCAGACACACTCTGTCTATCTCCTCCAGGACTGGCTGACGGACAGTGCTCGTCTGATCTCTAAGTCAGGGCGGCCGGTAGAGTGGGTCACACCCTTGGGCCTGCCAATCATCCAGCCCTATCACCGCCCCCGCCACACCCAGGTACACACACACACACACACACACTGCCCTATCACCGCCCCCGCCACACCCAGGTACACACACACACACTGCCCTATCACCACACCCAGGTACACACACACACACACACTGCCCTATCACCACACCCAGGTACACACACACACACTGCCCTATCACCACACCCAGGTACACACACACACACACTGCCCTATCACCACACCCAGGTACACACACACACACTGCCCTATCACCACACCCAGGTACACACACACACACTGCCCTATCACCACCCCCGGAGAGAAGAGGAGGAGAGGAGAGACCAGCTCCGACATCATCATGTGATGGGTTAGGGCTAGAGGAATTTTTCGCCACCTTGATGACCATGCCTTGTTGCCATAGTTACAGATGGCTCTGTGTGTGTATGTCTGGGGAATGCTAGTAAGTGGGTCATATTGATGCTAGTAAGTGGGTCATATTGATCAGCAGCTGTCCAGGTCGGAGGGGGGGAGGGGGGACCTGGAGATCTGGGACAAAACCCAGTGGTGCTTCAGCTAGCTGAGACCTCAGGGTTAAACAGATGAATACATGAATTACCGTGGAAACAGAAACCATGTCAGTTTTTAATGTAACCATTATTTTCCTACCCTCATCCTCCTCTTCCTCTCCTCCTCCTCCTTTCCCTCAGTTGAATAGCACCATGCAGACTCTTTGTCTCTCGATCAACTATGATGCTAAACAGTAAGTTGCTCTTTTTATCATTAGATGTGTGTGTATCTGTCTGTGTTTGTGTATGTGTGTAACCCTGCTCTCTCTGTGTCTGCAGGAGACCAGACACTATGAAGCAGAAGAACGCCTTCCCTCCCAACTTCATACACTCTCTAGACTCCACACACATGATGCTGACAGCCCTGCACTGTTGCAGGTACACACAGACACACACACACATGATGCTGACAGCCCTGCACTGCTGCAGGTACACACACAGACACACACACACATGATGCTGACAGCCCTGCACTGCTGCAGGTACACACACACACACAGACGATGCTGACAGCCCTGCACTGCTGCAGGTACACACACACACACACACACACATGATGCTGACAGCCCTGCACTGCTGCAGGTACACACACACACACACACACACACACACACGATGCTGACAGCCACACACAGGCTCCAGAAGGTGCTTGTTCTCTATTCTTGTAGAGAATCTTCTTTCACTCTTTTCTCTGTTCTCTCTCTCTCAGGGCTGGTGTGACATTTGCATCTGTCCATGACTGTTTCTGGACCCACGCTATTACTGTGGACACCATGAACAAGGTACACATTCACACACACACACACACACTCACTCAGACAGACAGCTGAGGTGAAGCAGGAAGGCAGGTGTGTTCAGGCTCTATAAGATGAGCCAGCCGCCCGAGACACTTCACCTCCACCTGCACCTCCTGCACTGACCCAACAACCCAGTTAGAGGAGCTCCTCCCTCCCCCTCCTCCTCCCTTCTACTAAGCTTCATTCAGAGCTTTCTTCCTCGCCCTCTGGGTTGCCAGGTTTGCCGGGAGCAGTTTGTTGCCCTACACAGCCAGCCAATCCTTCAAGAGCTTTCCAACTTCCTGCTTAAAAAGTACTGCTCTGGGCTACCGTAAGTAACGCACGCACGCACACAGTGTCACACACTCAGGGTGTTGGTGTGGGAGAGGTGTGTTGGACACGCACACAGTGTCACACACTCAGGGTGTTGGTGTGGGAGAGGTGTGTTGGACACGCACACAGTGTCACACACTCAGGGTGTTGGTGTGGGAGAGGTGTGTTGGACACGCACACAGTGTCACACACTCAGGGTGTTGGTGTGGGAGAGGTGTGTTGGGTTAGGGTTAGGGTTAGAGGTGTGTTGGACAGACCAGACACACTCAGGGTGTTGGTGTGGGAGAGGTGTGTTGGACACGCACACAGTGTCACACACTCAGGGTGTTGGTGTGGGAGAGGGTTGTTGGACAGACCAGAGAGACAGTAAGCACAGCGCTGCCATGTCTAATCAACCTCAGGACCAGAACCTCATCTGGCACCTGACACCTATACATATACAGCTCGCTCACACACACACACAGACACACACACACACACACAGACAGACACAGACATACACTTACTCAACCTCAGAGTTAAGTTTTCTTTGAAGTGGAATCTTTTCACCAAACCAGAATAAGGAAACACACCAGAGGTGGAGTTAGCCCAACCCTCCCCCTAACCCTCAGTGTTGCTATACATTTTGTGCCGACCACAAATACACAAGTTGTGCAGGAAAGCGGAAGTGGTTTAGTCTTGGTGAGAGAGCGAGGTTTGTGTTAGTGTGTTGACACAGCCAACAAACCACAGCTGTGTGTGTGCAGGTCTGACCTGAAGAAACCAGACTACAGGAGGATGATGCTGCTTCTGGCCAAGGTGCCTCAGACAGGTTAGTCTCTCTCACACACATACACACGTTCAGCTTCTAGTCAGCTGCCCTTCTGGATGCCATCTCTCCCCTCAACGTTCTTAACACATACTGTTCATCCTGTCCTCATCTCCTACTCCTCCTCCTCCTCTCATCTCCCCAGGTGACTTTGATCTTCAGAAAGTAAAGGAGTCCACCTTCTTCTTCAGTTGATTGGAGCTGACAGGGAGCGTCAGAGAGGAGAGAGGGATGATAGAGGGGAGGAGGAGAGAGGGATGATGAGAGGGGGAGGAGGAGAGAGGGGAGGAGGAGAGGGGAATGAGTAGAGGAGAGGGGGATGAGGAGAGAGGGGAGGAGGAGAGGGGGATGAGGAGAGGGGGATGAGGAGAGGAGAGGGAGTGAAGGGGATTGACAGGCTGGCGGTGGGAGGCCGGGGTGACAGGCCAGACTTGGGAGACATCGATCCCCAGCCTACTGCGCCTTCACTGGCAGGACAGGAGGGGGAGGTAAGGGAGAGGATGGGGGAGAGGAGGGGGAGACAGCTCAGTGCTCTTTCTGCAGCAGGAGGGTCAGATACTGAGGGAAGATCTCCTGCTGAATCATGACTGATGTTCAAACCTGTGTGTGTGTGTGTTGCCTCCCTCCACTGGGCTGAGCTAACTCCACGGGTTTTTAATCCACCTCCCTCCACCACCACCTCAACCTCCCCACACACACACACACACACACCTCAGTCCCCTGCAGAGAGCTCTCTACCCCGACATCATGACTCTGATCATGCTTCCAGAAGAGACAGCGAGGGGGAAATGGAGGAGAGGGTGTGAAGGGAGGGATATGCGTGTTTGTATAAAGTTTTATGATTCCTTATGGAGTTACCAGACAGTTGATTGTAAAAATATAAATAAATGTCTTATTTCTTGAAGCGTCTGAGATCATTTGTGTCATAGCTGGTTGCTATGGTGAGGTAGAGGGGTGAGAGGGTGGGTGAGGGTAGAGACTAGCTCATCTTATAGGGAGATTACACAGCAGTAGTGAACTGGAGAGAAAGAGATGGTGAGTTTAACCATGTGTGATAGCAACACCCAGTGATGTGAATGTCAGTATCTTTCTGTAGAAACATAAAAATCATCTTACCTGAAATCAGTCGTTTAGCAGAACCACCAACATGTTTAGTGAATCAGACAAGCAAGAGAGAAAATATTCCTCCTTTCAAATATTATTTATTAATCTGCTTCACTCTTTACATGTATTGCAGGTAGATATAAATACCAAGATGGTTTTGCATCAGGGGAGCTAGGAGTGTTTAGGCAGGAGGGGCAGGTTGAGGACCTCAGGGGCAGGAGGGGCAGGTTGAGGACCTCACAACACGGAAGTCTGGATTTCATGAGCAGCTGACAGGTCACCTATGGCAACAACCCTGAACTAGCTTGGGGTCAGGGTTAGCCTAACCCTGAACTAGCTTGGGGTCAGGGTTAGGCTAACCCTGAACTAGCTTGGGGTCAGGGTTAGGCTAACCCTGAACTAGCTTGGGGTCAGGGTTAGGCTAACCCTGAACTAGCTTGGGGTCAGGGTTAGCCTAACCCTGAACTAGCTTGGGGTCAGGGTTAGCCTAACCCTGAACTAGCTTGGGGTCAGGGTTAGGCTAACCCTGAACTAGCTTGGGGTCAGGGTTAGGCTAACCCTGAACTAGCTTGGGGTCAGGGTTAGGCTAACCCTGAACTAGCTTGGGGTCAGGGTTAGGCTAACCCTGAACTAGCTTGTCGCTCCTCAACACTAACTACATGTGCAAACTATTGTAAAACCACGTTATCACACAATTCAGAATAAAAAAAAATCTTTAATCCAGTTTAATCCTACATTTGCCAATCATATAGGCATGTATCCATTTAGAGGCCAAGTTTGGCACCATGCTTTCAGTCGTCCAAAGCTAGCCGCATGTTGGTGTCCATGCAACTCCGGCAAGATACATAGAAACTCATGGTAATGGACATACGCACCTCATCCTTCATATATGACTCATGGTAATGGATGTATATATATATATATATATGGAATGTACGCACCTCATCCTGCATATGAATCCCCAGGTGTGTGTGGTCATGCTTGATTGTGAGGATAGGTGTAGCTTAATGGTTAGAGCATTTGACTGCTGATCAAGAGGTTGCATGTTTAAATGCCCCCTGTACATCATGTTGGGTAAAACCCTCTGCTGTATGAATATTGGGTGTTCATCCAGCCATACTGAACCTTTAAGATGAAGTGAATGTGTTTCAGGTGAACAGGTGCCAGACAGACAGGTGCCAGACAGACAGGTGCCAGACAGACAGGTGCCAGACAGACAGGTGCCAGACAGACAGGTGCCAGACAGACAGGTGCCAGACAGACAGGAGCCAGACAGACAGGTGCCAGACAGACAGGAGCCAGACAGACAGGTGCCAGACAGACAGGTGCCAGACAGACAGGAGCCAGACAGACAGGAGCCAGACAGACAGGAGCCAGACAGACAGGAGCCAGACAGACAGGTGCCAGACAGACAGGAGCCAGACAGACAGGAGCCAGACAGACAGGTGCCAGACAGACAGGAGCCAGACAGACAGGTGCCAGACAGACAGGTGCCAGACAGACAGGTGCCAGACAGACAGGTGCCAGACAGACAGGAGCCAGACAGACAGGTGCCAGACAGACAGGAGCCAGACAGACAGGAGCCAGACAGACAGGTGCCAGACAGACAGGTGCCAGACAGACAGGTGCCAGACAGACAGGTGCCAGACAGACAGGTGCCAGACAGACAGGTGCCAGACAGACAGGAGCCAGACAGACAGGTGCCAGACAGACATGTGCCAGACAGACAGGTGCCAGACAGACAGGTGCCAGACAGACAGGAACCAGACAGACAGGCAGCACAGCCCTTATCGATGAGATCACATCCAGACAGAACATTCTGGAGCTGGAGTTTAGGGTTCCTAACCCAATGCAAGACTGAATGAAGAGAACCCAAGGAAGGTGATTCTGAAGAAAAGTATATGTATATATGTGCACACAAACAGTGTCTATAGATTCATCTATCCATACTTTCTAACCTCACACACATGCAGAGTCTAAAGATATGCCCATAACCCGCCACACACACATGAATGCAGCTCTGTAGACCCAGGAACCTGCAGTGGAGGAGCGGCAGTGCCACACACACATGAATCATGCAGCTCTGTAGACCCAGGAACCTGCAGTGGAGGAGCGGCAGTGCCAGACACACATGCCACAGTGTGTGTGTCGGAGTTATCTTTAGACACTGAGTGTGTGTGTGTGTGTGTGCCGAGGGAAAGTGAGAGACAAAAGCAGGGACAGAGGTGTCTGCAGACACTGTGTGTATAATTGAGTGAGACTCAATTATAGATACATACACAGTCTTGTTTCTCCAGGGCTGCTCCCTCCTCCTCAATCTACCTCTCCTTCTCCCTCTCCCTCTTCCTACAGTGACCTTGTCCTGAAGCTGTTCAGGTCAGATTTCTGTCTGACAGGACTGGAGACGGGCACCCTAACCCAAATAAACAATATCAATATATCTTCCAGACAACAGCCAAGAAGGTTGAATCAGTTCAGACACATTTGCATCTCATGGTTTTAGATGGTTTTGAATTTTCAAATAGCCTAAAATGATGAGCTGGATCTGGGAAGATGCCAATGGGTTAGGGTTAGATGGATTAAGCAGGAATTATCTATGGATGAGATCAGGAAGATCAGTTTGACCTTTGACTGGGGAAATGTTGAATCCACCTCTTTCTCCAGTTTTACCAAAGAATACCTTGATGTATATAAGAATAATATAACTTCAGTCTTGGCAGTAATATATCATGTTAGATATGTTTTACATGAAACAATGAGTTAGCTATTCACAAACACAAAACAGTTATCTTGTATCTTGTTATCAGGTGGCTGAGCGGTGAGGGAATCGGGCTAGTAATCCGAAGGTTGCCAGTTCGATTCCCGGTCATGCCAACTGACGCTGTGTCCTTGGGCAAGGCACTTCACCCTACTTGCCTCGGGGGGAATGTCCCTGTACTTACTGTAAGTCGCTCTGGATAAGATTGCTGCTAAATGACTAAATGTAAATGTAAATGTATAGACATGGTCTAGAGGGTTTTGTCTCAATAATAGCTATATTTCCGAAATACAGTCTGTAGTGAATAATTAGCTATTCACAAAGTAAACACACTATGTTGTTTGAGGGCTTGAGCGGGTGCGTTACATATTCAGGAGATCATCAGATCACAAGATCACAAATATTGATCAAATTATCACTTTAACTCCCAGAGTAGTAGATCTCTAGACCACTAAAGATCCCAGAGTGCAAGATCTCTAGAACACTAGATCTACAGAGTAATAGATCTCTAGACCACTATAGATCTACAGAGTTATAGATCTCTAGACCACTAGATCTACAGAGTAATAGATCTCTAGACCACTATAGATCTACAGAGTAACAGATCTCTAGACCACTAGATCTACAGTGATAGATCTCTAGACCACTATAGATCTACAGAGTGATAGATCTCTAGACCACTAGATCTACAGAGTAATAGATCTCTAGACCACTATAGATCTACAGAGTAATAGATCTCTAGACCACTAGATCTACAGAGTGATAGATCTCTAGACCACTATAGATCTACAGAGTGATAGATCTCTAGACCACTAGATCTACAGAGTGATAGATCTCTAGACCACTATAGATCTACAGAGTGGGATCAGAAGCAACCACCTAGCTTGGTCACAACTTTTAATAACTGAAGAATATTTTACAGTTTAATTTTGTTTTCTACGTTGTTGTCTGTAATAAAACTAGTTTCACTAGTTTAAATAACAACATGTTTAAGCTCAGTCTGTTGAAGGGTTAGTCTGTTGATTAACAAATAAACAAAAAGCTGATAAGAGGAGGAGGGGCGGGGCTGTGGGATATCTGTTTCCTGTTCTGTCTGGAGGCGGGGATAAAACCTCCAACTACTGATGTCCAGTCTGTACAAGTCCAGGAAGTGAGAACCCTTGACCACACCCTTCTCCTCAGCGGATTGGTCAGCGGTCACAGGTTGGAGGAGAGCCTGGACTGCCTTGGGGCGGGGTCTGTCTCTGCCAGGGATCCAGCAGTGTCCTTCTGGGGCTGTCCTGATTGGTCGAGCCTTATGGGAACCATTACTGTGCCGGCCTCCACACCTGCCCCTGCCCTCACCCCGGCCTCCACACCTGCCCCTGCCCTCACCCCGGCCTCCACACCTGCCCCTGCCCTCACCCCGGCATCCACACCTGCCCTCACCCCGGCCTCCACAGCTGCCCCTGCCCTCACCCCGGCCTCCACAGCTGCCCCTGCCCTCACCCCAGCCCCCAGACCTGCTAGAAAGCTTGGTAGGGGAGCCAGTGGCCCGGCCCCCAGAGACACCTGGTGGGTGAGGCCTCTTCTGTGTGTGGAAGCATGCGGCCGAGTGGGCCCAGGGGGGATGTGAGGGGGGCCGATGGAGGAGCAGGAGGCTTGTGTGGACCCGGGGGGGCTGGGGGCCGCAGGGGGGAACGTGTTGTGAGGGAGGGAGGGCTGGGAGGCGGAGAGAGCACGCCCATCCTGACTCCGCTGGGGGGGGCTGCAGATGTGGACCAGGGACAGCTGGGAGCCAAAGGGGGGCCCATGCTGGAGGGTCCACGCCGGGGTGACTAGGGGGCTAGGGCCAGGGGGGCCAGAGAGGGCATGGAGGGGGGTGGCCTGATGGGGGCCGTGGGCCAGGGAGGACAGACTCCGCATCACCTGGAAACGCCTCACCACCCTGGGGGACTGGAGGGCCAACACCCCAGCCCCCCCCGGCCCCCCCAGGGGGCCTGCCATGGGGGGGCAGAAGCTCATGGCCACAGCCTGCTGGAGGGTGCCCACCACGGAGCTGTGGATCTGGGAGCCGGGCGGGGAGGTGAGGGGGCTGGCGTGCGAGGGGGGAGGCAGGGTCATGGACATGGAGCGAGGTCGGGGGGGATCAATCTGTTGCACCATCTCGCGGTCGTACTTCACGATCTCCTGGATCATCTCATTCTCTCGGGTGTTGAAGACGCCAGAGTGGAGGTCATGCTGGACCTTGTGGAGGAGGAGGGAGTTCTTCTTACCTGGGGAGAGAGAGGGAGAGAGAGAGAGGGAGAGAGAGAGCGAGAGAGGGGGAGAGAGAGAGGGAGGGGAAGAGAGAGGTAGAGGAGAGTATGGTTACTTGAGTACTCTCTGTTCTCTGCATAATCAATATTTATATAAGAGAAATAAGCAACTCAGTATTCAGCTGAAATTCAGCCTCAAAAATTACACCCTCTTCTCCCCTCCTCCCCACCTCTCCTCTCCACTTTTTCTCTCCTCCCTTGACATGTCTGTCTAAGACTGACCCATCAGGGAGGGGGAGGGGGGTGGGAAAGGGGAGGGAGACGGGAGGGGGTTGAGAGCCTTGTTTTTGTCGAGTCACCTCTCTGAAGATATGAGATATGACGGAGACAGGGTGTCTGGGGCCTCAAAGTGTGTGTGCGTGAGTGTGTGTGTGTCTGCAATAGTGAGTGTGTGTTTGTGTGAGTGTTGGAGTGGTACTAGACGTCTGAAGCTGATGTAGTGTGGGTGCGATAGTGAGTGTGTGTTTGTGTGAGTGTTGGAGTGGTACTAGACATCTGAAGCTGATGTAGGAACTGAATTTGTCTTTTCGTGGATCTCAAGGAAAGCAGCCAGGAAGACATCATCCCACCCCCTCCTGGGCCCCACCCCCTCATTGGCTCTACCAACTCCAACCAATTACAAGTATCCACATATCCAGTGGCGTCCCCATGGGCCGGGGGGGCCATGGGGTTGGGGGGCCCATGGGGTTGGGGGGACAGGGTTGTGTCCTTGCGACGAGACAATCCAAACATGTGAAATGTAAACATCCTTTGTAGAGACATTGCAGAAGAAGATCTTGGAAGAACTTCAAGGTGACCAAGATGAGAGAGAGGAGCAGTGTGAATGTGATTCTGTTTTAATATTAATCCGTTTGTTGGTTTTGATCTAGACGCCTGTAACACTTCCAGAGCAGGAGGAGGAGAGAGGAGAGGAAAGAGCAGGAGGAGGAGAGAGGAGAGAGCAGGAGGAGGAGAGGAGAGACGCCTGTAACCCTTCCAGAGCTGAACAGACTCTGCTGTCATTAGCTGCATTGTCAGTCGAGTGTTAGCTGTGGTCCTCTCACTACTGGCAAGGCTATTAGCATGGCAGCTAGGCTAGCAGACAGGTGGCTAGGCTATTAGCATGGCAGCTAGGCTAGCAGACAGGTGGCTAGGCTATTAGCATGGTGGCTAGGCTAGCAGACAGGTGGCTAGGCTATTAGCATGGTGGCTAGGCTAGCAGACAGGTAACTAGGCTATTAGCATGGTGGCTAGGCTAGCAGACAGGTAACTAGGCTAACACCTCAGCTCACTCAACCCTGTCAATAAAAGCCCCCGTGTGTGGAATCTAGCTGCTATGGCAACAGCAGGCAGGTGGATGGCAGGAGGATGGAGGTTTCTGTAAACATGTGAAGCATCACAAGATCAGGACTCTGACATCAGCGCCAAACTAATTCTGGAGGAGAGAAGAAGCTGGTTAACACTTTTATGGTGTTTAAATAGCTGACTGTTGTTGAGGAGGGGAGGTGAGGAGGAGAGCAGGAGGAGGAGAGAGGAGAGAGGAGGAGGAGGAGAGAGGAGAGGAGAGAGCAGGAGGAGGAGAGAGGAGAGGAGAGAGCAGGAGGAGGAGAGAGGAGGGGAGAGGAGAGATCAGGAGGAGGAGAGGGGAGAGGAGAGAGCAGGAGGAGGAGAGGTGAGGAGAGCAGGAGGAGGAGAGAGGAGAGGAGAGAGCAGGAGGAGAGAGGAGAGAGCAGGAGGAGGAGAGAGCAGGAGGAGGAGAGAGCAGGAGAGGGGAGGGGAGGGGAGAGAGCAGGAGGAGGAGAGGAGAGGGCCAGAGCCTACCGATGCGGTCCAGTCTGTCGATGGCGACAGTCTCGAAGGCTCGCCTCATCATGGGGTGCTCCTCCAGAACCTCGTTGAAGTTGTCCACAGACAGCGAGTACAGACGGCAGTAGGTGTCTGCCCTCACACTGGCTGTCCTACGACCCCGCGTCAGCAGACAGATCTCTGGAGGCAGGCAGGCAGACAGGCAGTAGTTATCCTCCAGACAGAGATAAAGCTAGAGACAGCATCATTAAGACATCGCCATGGTGACACAGGTCACCGGTTAGTCTGCTGCTTGTTATCGTGCCAGCCTGCAGCTGCCTGGGATAATGACATCACATCCTGCTTGAAGGTTCCAGAGCTGGAGAGTGACAGTTTGACAGCTCAGTTAGGAGACAGACCGCTTCCTTCTATTCAGGTGTGACTTCTCCCCTGACCATCACTTCCATTGGTCGAGATACTGCTGTTGCCTTGACAACCATATGCTCTTTTGCTCCCTGTCTGGAGAAGATTTTCCTTTTTGACTCTAATCACAAATCCAAACTCAAACATATACATGAGGTCCTCCCCCTCCCATTCCCCCTCCCCCTCCCCCTCTCGGGTTCGGATCGGGTTCGATTTTCTGCGTTTTTCGCATCCATAGCCAGCATTTTTATAGTTTTTTGGGCAATTCAGAGCCACCGAATTTTGAGGCAGACAATTGCGAAAAAACACGCAAAAATTACGCACTCTGTGTGCAAGGGCCTTAACCCTCACATAGTATGTATGCTAAAAGGAGAGGGAGGTGAGAGGAAGGAGAGAGGAGGAGAGGAAGAGAGGACACCCCCTCACCTCCGAAGTATGACCCGTCCATCAGCTTCATCCCCGTGGTTGCCTTGGTGATGACACTGACCACGCCGTGCTGGATGAAGTACATCTTCCTGCCCACTGTGCCCTCCCGCACGATGTAATCCCCCGGCTGGAACACCTCGAAGCGCAGCTGGGTCAACATGGCTGTCACAAAGTTGGGATCAGCGTTGGCGAACAGAGGCATGGACGCCACCAGCTTACGACAGTTGAAGTTGACAATTTCCTGGAAAGGAGAGGAAGATGTGAGAGGAAGATTGTAGGAAATATGATGAACACTGAGTGTAACCTTTTTGTAAAGTGTTGCTGGAAACTGTTGCTGGAAACTGTTAGGTTTGACTGATCTGAGGGTGTGTTTGTTTACGTTCCGTAGAGGCGACAGTAGGCTTGTTGGCAGCTTCCAGGGGTGGTGTCAGCCAGGGGAGGTGTGTTTGTTTGGTTCTACCTGACGTAGGGGCTCGTTCAGCTCCTCCAGGATGCTCTCCTCATCAAACATCTTGCCCTGGTAGCGATGCTCATAGTAGTCATGGATCCTCTGGCGGAAGTCTGCTGGCAGCTTGTGGAAAGACATGTACTGTTCTACCTGTTTATACTGGAGAGAGAGAGAGAGAGATGTACTGTTCAACCTGTTTATACTGGAGAGAGAGAGAGAGACGTGTACTGTTCTACCTGTTTATACTGGAGAGAGAGAGAGACATGTACTGTTCTACCTGTTTATACTGGAGAGAGAGAGAGACATGTACTGTTCTACCTGTTTATACTGGAGAGAGAGAGAGACATGTACTGTTCTACCTGTTTATACTGGGGAGAGAGAGAGAGACATACTGTTCTACCTGTTTATACTGGAGAGAGGAGAGAGGATCCAGTCCAGCCCTCCACACACACACACACACACACACACACACACACATTCAGGTGACCTATAGCTTTGGAATGAGATTTGCTATAGATTTAACTGTCGCTCCTCTGGTGTGTTCAGATTAACTGAATCCCAGTTACATTCTGTGACAGATGGTCCCTATCAGCTCCACTGTCAAGAACAGAAAGCCTTCTATCAAGGACAGTAATGAAGGCCCCACATGCATCCTGCCCCACACCACCTCCCCACACCACCTCCCACCAGACAGACACACACCACTAGTTACAACATATCACTGGTCTAATATCCTCTGACCTTACACACACACACACACACACACACAAAGAGGGGATTGGAAGATAGATCATTCTCCCTAATTAACTTCATCATAGAATCCCCTCAAAACAACATCCTATTAGATCCCTTTGTTTTGCTCATAAGCCTATTTTGATCAGAATTTAATTCACTTCTGATTAATTAGAATTACATGGTGTCTGGAACCAACTGCTTTCATAACATACCAGACTGTCTCTCTCTCTCCCTCACACACACACACACTTTGACGAACACAGCTATACAGACACACTGTTAAAAACATACTCAATCACTGACACACACACTTTGTCACACACAAACATGCTTGGTTTGTCTGTGCCGGCAGTTTTTCTTCCACTGTGATAACAGTGTTGCCAAGGTTGCAACAGTGATGACTGACTACTGTGTATCTTAGTTTCCAGGGCGACAGACTATGTTGCTGTGTTGGCAGGGGTGACACACTACTGACCACCTACAACTCTCTCTCTCTCTCTCTCTCTCTCTCTCTCCCTCTCTCTCCCTCCCTTACTCTCCCTCCTCTCTCTCCCTTCTTCTGCCCCCCTCGACCCCTCCTCTCCCTCCCAATCTCTCTCTCTCCCTCCCCCCTCTCCTCCCCTCTCTCAACATGTGTCACCTCGAGCCCTCCCAGGGACTGGCTGACCAATCAGAGAACAGCACAACCAATCAGAAAGCAGCTCCCTCCCCCTCAGTGTCTTGGGCCTACCTTCTCCTGGTACTGTCGTCGCGAGGAGTCCAGTGATTGGATGAGGGCGGTGGCGTGTCCTATGAACATAGCGTAGCAGGTGGCGCCCACAATCATACTGAGCATGGTCAGCCAGATGTCTGAAGCGCTCTCAGGGGCCTGGCGACCGTAACCAATACACAGCATGTGACTCATGGCCTTGAAGAGAGCGAACGAGTAGAGCTCACTCCAGGAGTCATTCTGGAGAGGGGGGGGGGGGGGGGGGGGGGGATGAGAGAGGGGAGGGGGAAGAGGGGAGGGGGAGAGAATGTAAGAGGGAGAGACTTAGACAGCCCCAGCCTCACCCCCCAGCCTCACCCCCCAGCCTCAGAGCAGAGATACACAGCAGTCCAACACAGCAGCTCTGGAACCAAAATAAACACACACACTCTCAGGGTGCTGCTTGACAGAGATGTCAGATATGACCCCTTAGTGACCTTGCCTAGCACTGCTGGGGTCCTGGAGAAACACACCAGGAACACAGTCCTGCTGTCAGCTCCCTCTCCCTACGAGCCACCAATTACAGGTCAAGATCCTGGAGTGTGTGTGTGTGTGTCCCTGACAGACAGACAGGCAGCCAGACAGACAGACAGGCAGCCAGACAGACAGACAGGGCTGTCTCCTGTGTCAGAATGCAGGTTGTGCTACAGGAGAAGAAGCAGGGTTATATAACAGATACGAGATCTATTCAGTGTCCTGCAGAGTACTATACAACACACACACACATGCTCCTGGGCATCAGAGCAGAGCGTCAGGTGTGTGTGGGTGTGTGTGTGTGTGTGTGTGTTTGTGTGTGTGTGTGTATCACAGAGATCATTTAACGCTGTGTCTCTCATTTGTGACCTTGATGGCAGATACTCATCCTGTCTCTCTCTCTGCCTGTCGAACTGTCTAGCTGCCTGCCTTGTCTGCCTGCTTGCCTGTCTCGAGGTTAGGGGAAGGTGTGTGTGTTACCTGCTAGTGTGTGTGTGTGTGTGTGTGTGTCGTACCACCATCTTGTTGAGGGACACCCAGCAGTTTGGGGGGAAGTCCTGCAGCATGGGAACCAGGAACTGGAGACACCCGTCCCAGTGACACAGCAGCAACATCATACCAATCAGGTTAAAGATCCGCATCACTGCACTGGCCAGGTCATAGGTCATGTGGAAGATCTGAGGAAGAGTACGTTTAGAGTTAGTGTGTTTAGGGTTCATGTGTGTCTTAGTCTGTGTCTGCGTTTGTGTGTAGATTGTGTGTACACTGAGTGTGTGTAGAGTGAATGCGTAAAGTGAGTGTGTGTTTGAGAGTGAGTGTGTGTTTGAGAGTGAGTGTGTGTTTGAGTTAGAGGAGGGGAGGGTTAGCTGCTGTAGGAAGATCTGGTCAGACTCCTGCAGTGATGGATGTGGTCTAATGGTGATGGATGTGGTGTAATGATGATGGATGTGGTCTGGTCTGGCCTGCATACATCACTGTCAGCTGGGGAACAGGTGAACTCTCCTTCAGGACCTGGACAGACACTCTGGAAATACCACTGACCACAACCAAGTCTGCCTGCTACCAATGACCACAACCAAGTCTGCCTGTCTGTCTGCCTAAAGAGTGAAGAGAGTGAAGGTGACAACAGCAGAGAAGTTTAGCTTCAACTTAAAGAGCGAGAGAGAGAGAAATAGAAAGTGAAATGTTGATGCTCTTGAGGAAAAGACAGGCTCACCTCTACACTACACACCTCCTAAAAACAGGACAATACACCTCTACTGTGCCACACACTCTGGTCTTGCATAGAAAACATAAAACAATACCTTAGCATACCCTAGACTAGCCTGGCATGCGTTTACTGGCTAGTTAGCATGGTTGCGGTGTTAGCATTGTTAAGGTGTTAGCATGGTTGAGGTGTTAGCAGGCCTTCCTCCCCCTATTGGTCAGTGTGAGTCACATGATCTGGCCTACCTCCTCCCATTGGTGGATGTAGCGTATGAGCCTGGAGAGACGCAGCAGGCGCAGCAGACTGAGGATCTTGGTGAAGCGGACGATCCTGAGCGCCCGGGCCGTCTTGTACACCTCAGAGTCCAGCCCCTTCTCCACCATCAGGAAGATGTAGTCTACAGGGATGGATGACACAAAGTCCACCAGGAACCAGCTCCTCAGGTACCGCCGCTTGATCCTGCCGGGGTCCAGGATGATCTCTGTGTTGTCCTCGAACACGATGCCCGTGCGGAAGTTGAGCAGCAGGTCCATGAGGAAGAAGGTGTCGGAGACCACGTTGAAGATGATCCAGGGCGTTGTGGTCTCGTCCTTGAAGAAGGTGATGCCCACCGGGATGATGATCAGGTTGCCCACCATGAACATCAGCATGGTGAAGTCCCAGTAGAACCTTAGACAGGTCAGAGACACAGGTCAGAGACAGAGGTCAGGGAGACAGGTCAGACAGACAGGTCAGAGAGACAGGTCAGAGAGACAGGTCAGAGACACAAGTCAGAGAGCCAGGTCAGAGAGACAGGTCAGAGAGCCAGGTCAGAGAGACAGGTCAGAGAGACAGGTCAGACAGACAGGTCAGAGAGACAAGTCAGAGGGACAAGTCAGAGAGCCAGGTCAGAGAGAAGTCAGAGAGGTAGGTCAGAGAGACAGGTCAGAGAGACAGGTCAGGGACAGAAGTCAGAGAGACAGGTCAGAGAAACAGGTCAGAGAGACAGGTCAGAGAGACAGGTCAGGGAGACAGGTCAGGGAGACAGGTCAGGGAGACAGGTCAGGGAGACAGGTCAGAGAGACAAGTCAGGGAGACAGGTCAGGGAGACAGGTCAGAGAGACAGGTCAGAGAGACAGGTCAGGGAGACAGGTCAGAGAGCCAGGTCAGGGAGACAGATCAGAGAGCCAGGTCAGAGAAGGGGGGAAAAACAGAGAAGGGGGAATACATGTAATCATATCCTTTAGTATATCCTGTTGACGTTAATATCACGTGACACCAGGACGCTGGGGCGTCTGGTACTATGCCCGGTCTCTCACAGCGCCATCTGGAAACATTTCTCCTCACCGGAGTCACGCGCGCACGCAAATTACCATACAATATCACTCCAGCCATCAACAATATCCACTCACTTATGGCAAGGTCACGAGAAGGACTGGAGGACGGGGAGTAACGTGAGTGGCTGATGAATTGATTTTAAATCCTGCACACGCGGACGAAGGACAACACAGAAACCAAGATAGCACGATCATAAGAATCCCTCTGACCGCTACGCACAAGAATGCCTTCAAAGCGGCGTACAGTGGAATTTAATGCGCGAACATGTGCGCTCTAGTTCATCAATTTATGGAATACTATTCAAGCTGATGTTACAGATGCATAAATATACTAAAATGGCAGAAATACAATTTCTAACTAAAACTTCCTGGTGTTCCCGTATTAAATTCAGCAGACAGTGTAATATCAGTGAATCAATAGATGGCTTGGTGTCAACTCAAGCAAGGGGTGAGAACGGACCGGGCTGGGTCGGGATTCCATAGTCACATACATCTTAGAAACGCGATTTAATGACTGGCGTGGAGACGAAATGGACTTGATCATCAAGGCTGACCACGGTGTCCGGTTATTTTATCCGCCAAGCGGATCCGCCACAGAAGTGGAAAGTTTCTGAATAGATTGATTGTGTGTCTTAGGAGGAAACTATACGCTCTAAAATTGTGCTGAAATATTTCGAAAGATTTCAGTCTTTCTCTACAGGTGGAATTATCAACCAGGAAGTGATCAGGCACGCATAAAAACCCTCAAGAACGATTATACTCAAAACAGATATATGCAGTTGGTTTTAAGGACTACAGAGTACATGTATTTTAGACAGAGTACAAGTAGACAACTATTTTTGTCATACTGCACACAGCAACAAGTTACATGGCGTAGTAGAGCATTTAGCTATCAACCTCCCAACTCCAACAGAAACAAACAATAAAAGGAATTGAAAACTAAATCATACAGCTAACTTGTAATTTTGAAAGGTTGTAAAGATTGTGATCATCACGACCCCAGATAAAGCGTTTAATCCCTTCTACAGTGGCGGAGATAGCTCGGGTCAGTCTGGCCACGCGGAAATCCATCAACCGTAATTTTACCATAACTAAACACTCCAATCATAATCAAACAATTACGTAAGGATCTTAGCTAAATTATTAACGTTAATACATGACGTGGTTTTGGGTTTATTATAAACTCAGTTTATAACTCAGTTTTAAAGTCTTACAGAATAGGCTTTGATCATATCTCTTAATTAAATGGTCAGTTTTATAATGACAAAATAAGGAGACATTTTTCAATAACTTCTGTCATCTAATATTGGTGGATTTCTATATGAAGTTGTATTGTTGTTTACGCGTGCGTGTGCCAAAATGTATACACAGCTTGAGCTGTACCTGAAGTCGCTGTATGGGTGAATAATCCAGTTTCCCGCCGATTTCATGCGCTCTTGTTCTTTTTCAACCGCTTTCTGGCTCCCGAACATGCGCAGGGAGAACTTGTTGACGCCGGGCTGCAGCATGGAGCTGAACTGCCGCTGCATGTAGGTCCGGTTGTCGCTCTGGCCCAAATTCCCGTCCTCACCCTTGGAAAGCGGGATAGAATTCCCGGACTTAGTCGGTCCCGCTCCGGGAACAGGAGTCTGAGGTTTACAGCTGGGAGAGTTTGAAAAAAAAACTTTGGAGTCTGTTTTCTCCGTTGGCCCCGGGGTCTGGGGCATTGACCCCACGGAGGTAACGGAACAGTCCATGCCGGCGACGGTATCACATACAGCTGTCTCAACTGTCCGCTTCTCCTGGCTCGAGCTGACTGGAGCCTGGATCGTGGAAAGGCTCGGGTCTCTTCTGCAGTCTCCGTTTTTATTGTAAATCATCCCGGTGCTTCCTTCACCTGTCACTCCGGTGGTCAAGTCGGTAACGGCTGCTTGTGTGACTGAGCGCACTCCGCCTTTGTAGCTCCAGCTGCCACGACCGGCAGCGTCTCCTTGGCATAGCAGCGCAGCGGCAGCGCGTGTGGAAGTGAGAGGTGTGGACTGCTCGCTGTGCAGGAGCCGCAGATCGTTGTTGTTGGAGTTCTTGCGCGTGGCTGCGGCTGCTCCCCCTCCTGGCCTACAGGTCTTCATCTTGAGACATCCACCTTTACCGTCGCAGCCGACCGAACCGACTCGGCAAACCGACTCAGCGAAACGATCCGGCAGGAATTTTGATTCGTCTCCATCCTCGTGCATGGCAGAGGACTCCAGAAGCACTTCAGGACCAGGCAGCACCAGCGGCGTTGCCATGGCTGCAATCTGGCTGCTGCTTGTCGTTCATCACGCGGACACTGGGGTCCACCTCAACCGATCAAACGGCAGTGGTGGCCCACGCGGGGGAGGGGGGGGGAGATTATCAACAGAAATATTGGATTAAGACTCACTAGGATCCAAAGCAAATGGATGTATTATTTATTTGATTCATTAGGCTGTCTATTTCATTAAGATACGGCAGGGGTTGGGCGGGGAGTGTCTGTGTGTGTGTGTGTGTGTGTGTGTGTGTGTGTGTGTGTGTGTGTGTGTGTGTGTGTGTGTGACTTTTACAGGACAAACTAGTCATCAGTGGGGGAGTGAGACACACAGTAAAAAGCCTCAGAATACTTGATCAATGGTTTAAAAACAGCAATCATCAAGTTCATCCAAGTCACAGCTATTCTGTAAAGCGAGATTAAGTTAATACATGACAGCATTCTAGTGGACCCCAGCCTGCAGGCTGAGTATAGTGGTGAAGGGAAGAGAAGGACAAGCCACATTTACATACAAACTCATTTCCTTTTACGCACGGCGTATTACCCACGGCTGAAGGCGGCCTCGTGAGCGTTTCTCCAAATAACGACATTCTCAAGACACCAGAAAACCGTGGAGAACGATTCTGACTGTTTTCAGATAACATCAGGTCGAGTAGTGGCATTAAGGTAGTGACGACGGTCGATAGTGCACGAGGTACTGCGCACGCACACACACATTTAGCTTATATATTTTTGCCACAATATATTGGATTTTACAGTCGAATGAGTTACTTAGGATATTGTTTTGGAGAAGAGAGAAAGCTATCCAAGGATAGACTGACAGCGGTAACGGAAACAGATGCTCCTAGTGTTGAAATGGGAAGACAAGCATTATGTCCAAAACACTGGCCAGCTAGTCTGCAAACACCAGCTCTTCAGCAAATGTTACATTTTATAAACATTTAAAAAAAACAATTTTAAACTTCTGTTATTTGTATGCTAAATAACAAAATCATACTTAAGGAGCTTAATGTCTTTGAAAGTATTTTTTTGCAAAGGAACAAACCCGTCTACTCGGTTTCCATATCGCCTTCTAGGACAGCGCTTCAACATCGCCATCTAGTGGTTGACTGAGGAAGGAAAACTTTATAGCAGGTAACGTTAGTTTGATGGTAATGATAACACTAGTTAGGTAGCCTACTCACTTTAATATGGGACCCCAAAAATTGAATTTTGTCTACGTTACTGGTACATTACAGATCAAAATGTATATTCCACAAATATTCCTTTTACCAGCCGTGCAGTCTCTGATTAACTAGCTGGTTTAGGACCAAAGCTCAGATCTGACCGCGAAGTTGACAGTTATAGTAATCTCACGTCAAACTTTTGATAAAACTTGACAGCCCTGAAAAACTTTTAATATTGAATGTAAAAGTAAACATACTCCCTGTTTAATCCACTGCAGACATATTTCCTCTTGAAAAGACCTGTAAACTTTTGTGGGATAAGGTGCTCCAAAAATAATCACTTCCTCTGACGGTGCTACCATATGCGCCATGCTGTAACGGTGCTTGGGTGGTGTAACTGACTCCATCAGAGATCATGCTGCTTCTGGCTCTAGTCCTGAATGATAAAACTACATTATACTAATATTACTATTTAGTTATTATACTGATCTAATCAGTTACCCCAACATTATAACTATAATGATTACTAATAAATCAAATCAGTTACCCCAAAGACAGTAATCTTTTAAAATCAAATAAACTTTTATTATGGTGGTGCAAGTTGGTACAGTTGACAATGTTCAATCTACTTGCTTGGTTACTTGCTAGGCAAAATAATTTACATTTTTCTATTAAAAAGGTTTTCCAGATGTGCGAGAGGACGCTCCCAGTCACAATAATCACGTTGATGCAGCAGATAGCTTCTGAGTTGACTAGCATCTTGTAGAAAACCAGAAACATTTGAGAGGCAGAACTGATTCACTAGCTTTCAACGAAAGAAAACATCAATTTTCCATTTAGGCATCACCTGACCCAATAATGTACTACTAGACTTATACAGGAAGTACTACTGTAGATGTTTGTATGGCAAACAAAGCAAAGACAACTGAAAACTACAAACATCAGAAATATAAAACAGGTAATTAATTCTTAATTTAAACAGTGCATTCTCACACAGTAGAATCAGAGGGTGGAGCACATAGATGTGTTTTTAAAACTCTGAATACGCTCAGGGATGGAGGAGGAGGAAGGTGGGCGGGGGGTGTTAAGGCCTTAATACACTGCTCTGATGGGTTTAGGATCAGACAGTGGTCTGGGTCTAGAGGTGAAGGGGACAGACTGGCCTCACATGCCTGGGGTCAACAGAACCACCAAGACAGCATTCCTATGGCAACGCTACAACGTTTTACTACAGACAAACACTTCTAGAACTTCAAGAATAAGTCATGCAGTGCTGGCTACACGCCCAGCCTGGAGGAAGGGAGACCAGTCAACACAATGACACAAGCGAAAAAGAAAGATATTTAAAGATTGCGGGGTGCACTAGATTATGTGCCACACAGCCACTTGCTCTGGACAGGAGTCATCAGGAACCTTGTGGAGGGAGAGAAAGAGGAGGAGGGAGAGAAAGAGGAGGAGGGAGAGAAAGAGGAGGAGGGAGAGAAAGAGGAGGAGGGAGAGAAAGAGGAGGAGGGAGAGAAAGAGGAGGAGGGAGAGACACAGGAGGAGGGAGAGACACAGGAGGAGGGAGGGAGAGACACAGGAGGAGGGAGGGAGAGACACAGGAGGAGGGAGGGAGGGACACAGGAGGAGGGAGGGAGGGACACAGGAGGAGGGAGGGAGGGACACATGAGGAGGGAGGGAGGGACACAGGAGGAGGGAGGGAGGGACACAGGAGGAGGGAGGGAGGGACACAGGAGGAGGGAGGGAGGGACACATGAGGAGGGAGGGAGGGACACAGGAGGAGGGAGGGAGGGACACAGGAGGGAGGGAGAGACACAGGAGGAGGGAGGGAGAGACACAGGAGGAGGGAGGGAGAGAAAGAGGAGGAGGGAGGGAGAGACACAGGAGGAGGGAGGGAGGGACACAGGAGGAGGGAGGGAGGGACACAGGAGGAGGGAGGGAGGGACACAGGAGGAGGGAGGGAGGGACACAGGAGGAGGGAGGGAGGGACACAGGAGGAGGGAGGGAGGGACACAGGAGGAGGGAGGGAGAGACACAGGAGGAGGGACGGAGGGACACAGGAGGGAGGGAGGGACACAGGAGGAGGGAGGGAGAGACACAGGAGGAGGGAGGGAGAGACACAGGAGGAGGGAGGGAGAGACACAGGAGGAGGGAGGGAGAGACACAGGAGGAGGGAGGGAGAGACACAGGAGGAGGGAGGGAGAGACACAGGAGGAGGGAGGGAGGGACACAGGAGGAGGGAGGGAGGGACACAGGAGGAGGGAGAGAAAGAGGAGGAGGGAGGGACACAGGAGGAGGGAGAGAAAGAGGAGGAGGGAGGGACACAGGAGGAGGGAGAGACACAGGAGGAGGGAGTAGGGACACAGGAGGAGGGAGGGAGAGACACAGGAGGATGGAGTAGGGACACAGGAGGAGCGAGGGAGGGACACAGGAGGAGGGAGGGACGGACACAGGAGGAGGGAGGGACGGACACAGGAGGAGGGAGGGACGGACACAGGAGGAGGGAGAGAAAGAGGAGGAGGGAGGGACACAGGAGGAGGGAGACACAGGAGGAGGGAGAGACACAGGAGGAGGGAGGGACACAGGAGGAGGGAGGGACACAGGAGGAGGGAGAGAAAGAGGAGGGAGGAAAAGAGGAGGAAGGGAGAGAGATGGTTAGATGTGCAGACCACCAGCAGATGTTCAGTAGAAGCAGAAGTCCTGCTCACCTCTCTCCTCTCCTAGTTAGAGTTCCTCTGCCGGACGTTCTTCTCCTTGTGGTTGGTGGAGTTGCTCTTCCTGGGAAACCAGAGAAGACCTGTTACACCCTGCTGGTCCCCGCAGAACACCCAGCCCTCCCAGTGTACTGGTAGACAGAAGGAGAGCAGTACTTACAGAGGAGCAGATCCTGAGTCGTCATCTACACCAGCACACGCACAGAGAGAGACACAGACAGAGAGGGAGGAGATAGAACACACTGTTAGACAGACAGAGCTCTGACACCAGCATGCTCTCCCCAACCAGGAAGTTCCAGGTCCAGTGTTACTCGCTCCCACACACCCCTAACACCTGTTAGTGACACAATGCCACACCCCTAACACCTGTTAGTGACACCATGCTGATGTCAAAGACCACCCTGACTAAGCATGCCCATGCCCGGCTGCGTCTCCATGTCAACGGCATCGCTGCAGTCATCCCATAATTTTATATATATGTATCGTTTCCCCTCCTCCCCACGAGGCCACGCCCCCCAATGCAGCTGTGTAGAGACCCCGCGGTAACCATGGAAACCACAGAGATGGCAGGGAGGGGGAGGTGCTGCAGCAGTGAGTCCACAGGGACACCTGAGATGGTCGTCCACGGTTACAGCAGAGGTGGCGCATGTCGTCGTCATGACGATGATGAAAATGGAGCTGGAACGTTTGACAGCATCACTGGCCATGCGTGGTCAGCATGCACGAGCATGCAGTAACGAACACCAGCCTCTGTCCCTCCTACACCTTCCTCCCCCCATCGTAATCTTAGCAAACCACAACCCCATTAGACTGTCAGGACAAGCAAGAATAACCTCCCCCTCTCACTGGCCACGCTTCACGCTGATTGGAGGCCAGGTTGGGACCTGGGGGGGGTTCTGATTGGTCAGGCGGGGCCAGTCAGAGGTCAGCGTGGGGTCATCTGGCTGGTCAGAAGTAGTGAGTATGAAGGCAGAGCATTCCCACTCCCACAGCTTGTTCAGCTGCATGCAGTCTGGGTCACTTACCACAACACAGCAGCAAGAGAAATCAAAACATGAAATCATAAAAAAGAAGTTTGGACAAATGCCATCAACAGAAGGACTATAACAGGCAGAACTAAAAGAATAAAAGGATGTAAGCATTTTGATCCAGAATATTATCATGTTCAGATCAGCTGTTTGTGCAGCATGTTCAGCACTCAAACACTTGCAGGATGACTCCACTAGGGGGCAGGAGAGGGACACTAACAACCCTGCTAGCTACACTCCCGCTAACTGCTGTTGGTAAGAACTGAGGGTATTTAGGGTAGTTAGATAGGAGATGGGAGTTGGGAAGGAGGAGATGGGAGTTAGGAAGGAGGTGGGGGGAGTTAGGAAGGAGAGGGGAGGAGTTAGGAAGGAGAGGGGGGGAGTTAGGAAGGAGAGGGGGGGGAGTTAGGAGAGGGGAGGGAGTTAGGAGAGGGGGGGGGGAGTTAGGAAGGAGGGGGGGGGGGAGTTAGGAAGGAGGTGGGGGGAGTTAGGAAGGAGGGGGGGGGGTTAGGAAGGAGAGGGGGGGAGTTAGGAAGGAGAAGGGGAGGGAGTTAGGAAGGAGGTGGGGGGAGTTACAAGGAGGGGGGGGGAGTTACAAGGAGGGGGGGGAGTTAGAAGGAAGGGGGGGGGGGGGAGTTAGGAGGGGGGAGTTAGGAGGTGGGGGGGTAGTACTGCTTCGTACCGTCACTGATCTCATCAGGTGTTCTCCTCTTCTCGTAAATGAAGATGATGGTGACCAGGATGATGACCTCGGCCACGATGCCCAGGAAGGGCCACAGGGCAGCCAGGCGGGAGCGTACGCGCAGGTGGATCTTGTCGGAGGCCACGCCCAGCTCACTGGTGGCCATGCACTCGTAGTCGCCCATGTCCTGCTCCATGTCCAGGTCCAGGATGGACAGCGTGGTTTTGTTGGGGGTCGTCTTGATCTCGTACTTGTCGAGGGTGGCGTTGGCGATGGCCTAGGAGGGAGGGACACAGGTTACAAGCTAGCACACACTCGCTCTCTCCCTCACGCACACACACACACACACACACACTCGCTCTCTCCCTCACGCACACACACACACACTCGCTCGCCCTCCCACACACACCCTCCCAGAGGGAGTAGTAGACGTACAAAGGGAGTGCCGTCAGGCTGTATCTTCCTCCAGGCCCAGTCGGTGGGCAGTGGGTACCCGTAACCATGACACACCATCACCCCACGGTCACGCTCGTTCCCCTGCTCAGAGTGCTTGTAGGCCGACACATGGAGAGGAGCTGCGCGCGCACACACACACACACACACACACACACACACAGGTCAGTGGTCACCAGATGGCTGAAAACACACATCAACTACGCCAACATTGCAGAAACACTCGTCACTGAAGATGAAGACAAGGCAGATCCCACGGAGACAGAGGAGGGACTTACTCTTGACCTCTATGACCTCGGAGACCTCGGGCTCAGTGACAAACACACACTTATACTGCCCCCCCGCCTGGGCGTTGATCTTGTTCAGGCTGGAGGGAGAAGGAGGAGAGAGAGAGGATAAGGTCAGGTTGAAGAACACATGATGAACATGGATAACACACTTGTTGTTTGTTGAAGTGAGAGACCAGTCTGCTTCCTCTGCATGGCTCCTCTCTCCCCTCCCCCGTTCAGCCTCTCTCTCCTGCTCCCCTCCCCCTGTTCAGCCTCTCTCTCCTGCTCCCCTCCCCCTGTTCAGCCTCTCTCTCCTGCTCCCCTCCCCCTGTTCAGCCTCTCTCTCCTGCTCCCCTCCCCCTGTTCAGCCTCTCTCTCCTGCTCCCCTCCCCCTGTTCAGCCTCTCTCTCCTGCTCCCCTCCCCCTGTTCAGCCTCTCTCTCCTGCTCCCCCTCCCCCTGTTCAGCCTCTCTCTCCTGCTCCGCCTCCCCCTGTTCAGCCTCTCTCCCCTCCCCCTGTTCAGCCTCTCTCCTGCTCCCCTCCCCCTGTTCAGCCTCTCTCTCCTGCTCCCCATCCCCCTGTTCAGCCTCTCTCCTGCTCCCCCTCCCCCTGTTCAGCCTCTCTCTCCTGCTCCCCCTCCCCCTGTTCAGCCTCTCCCTTCCCCCTGTTCAGCCTCTCTCCTCTCCCCCCTCCCTCTGTTCAGCCTCTCTCTCCTGCTCCCCCTCCCCCTGTTCAGCCTCTCCCTTCCCCCCCTCCCTCTGTTCAGCCTCTCTCGCCTGCTCCCCCTCCCCCTGTTCAGCCTCTCCCTTCCCCCTGTTCAGCCTCTCTCCTCTCCCCTCTCCCCCCTCCCTCTGTTCAGCCTCTCTCGCCTGCTCCTCCCTCTGTTCAGCCTCTCTCTCCTGCTCCTCCCTCTCACTGATATGGAATTAAGGTCACACCGAGGGAAAGAGCACAAAAGAGCTGGAGGCACTCTCTCCTTGCTGCCAACGCTACCAGCAGAGCAGCCTGCAACCAGCAGAGCAGCCTGCAGAGCAGCCTGCAACCAGCAGAGCAGCCTGCAACCAGCAGAGCAGCCTGCAACCAGCAGAGCAGCCTGCAACCAGCAGAGCAGCCTGCAACCAGCAGAGCAGCCTGCTACCAGCAGAGGGCCTGCAACCAGCAGAGGGCCTGCAACCAGCAGAGGGCCTGCAACCAGCAGAGGGCCTGCAACCAGCAGAGGGCCTGCAACCAGCCCTCACTGCTAACAGAGAGAAAGCCCCCCCCCCTACACCAGAGGGCTTGTGTCCCGGCAGGACCTACGTTAATTCAATGTAGGCCTGGTTGGTACTCTTCCTGGTCCCGTCCAGCTCCAGGTCATTCTTCATCCAGAAGCTGCCCTTGATGGGGGAGGTGGGGGCCGTCAGGTTACAGCTCAGCAGAGCAGAGGTCCGGTTACTCACCTCCGCAGGGTCCGTCACTATCAGGGGCTCTGAGGACACACACACCATCATTAGTAACCTCTCTAACCTCCCTTTACAGTTAGGGTTAGGCTAACAGCTGTATTCATGAGGATGTCTGTCTGGAAGACAGTCGTGGGGTTCTGAGAGGAAGGCGTGTCTACAAAGCTCTACAACACAGAGGTCATCCACACTACAGGAAGCGTGTAGGGTTCAAAGGTCATAACATGCCGTCTGAGACCAAGAGACAACACAAAACTCAGACCCTGACCTTTGACCTGTGTAATGACGTCACAGCTAAGCGCAGAACACCTCTAGCACAGGAACACAGGAGGGAGGAACAGCTCTGCCCCAGCTGGGACACAGGAGAGACTACAGAGGCTAGGAGAGTCACTCTGGAGGAGGTACTCTCTGGTCTAGGGGTGTGTGGGGGGGGGGGTGTGGGGAGGAGCAAGGTGGAGGTCAGGAGGTTGACAGGGGCTGGACCACTGTCCTCTTTACAGGGAGGGGCATGTGGCTCCGCCCCCCTCCTCCTCCACTCACGTTGGAACACCAGGACGTTGGCCTGGGAGCGGATCCACTTGATCTTGGGCGTCTTCTTCAGCTCGTTGCGGTCTGGGTCGTTGGAGGCACGGCACTCATACGTGCCCGAGTCAGAGAGGGACAGGTTGCCGAGGACGACGGAGCTGGTGGCGTGTGCTACATAGGTGGCGTTGACGACCATGCGGCCCTCACGCGCCCCGTCAAACAGCTGCACCAGCGTCTCCTCGGGGCCATGGCCCTCCACAAACCACCACTGCACCTCCGGGAGGGGGTCCCCCACCACCTCGCACTGCAGCTCCGCCCAGCCCCCCAGCAGCTTCATCTGGGACAGGGGCGACTTAATGAAGCCAGCTGGGGGAGGGGGGGCAGGCCCAGTAGAGGAGAGCCAGGGGGGGCAGGCCCAGTAGAGGAGAGCCAGGGGGGAGGGGGGGCAGGCCCAGTAGAGAAGAGCCGGGGAGGGGGGGGCAGGCCCAGTAGAGAAGAGCCGGGGAGGGGGGGCAGGCCCAGTAGAGAAGAGCCGGGGAGGGGGGGGCAGGCCCAGTAGAGGAGAGCCAGGGGGGAGGGGGGGCAGGCCCAGTAGAGAAGAGCCGGGGAGGGGGGGCAGGCCCAGTAGAGAAGAGCCGGGGAGGGGGGGGCAGGCCCAGTAGAGGAGAGCCAGGGGGGGGGGAGGCCCAGTAGAGAAGAGCCAGGGGGGGGGGGGGGGCAGGCCCAGTAGAGAAGAGCCAGGGGGGGGGGGGGGGGCAGGCCCAGTAGAGAAGAGCCGGGGGGGGGGGCAGGCCCAGTAGAGAAGAGCCGGGGGGGGGGGGCAGGCCCAGTAGAGAAGAGCCGGGGGGGGGGGGGGGGCAGGCCCAGTAGAGAAGAGCCGGGGGGGGGGGGCAGGCCCAGTAGAGAAGAGCCAGGGGGGGAGGGAAGGCAGGGAGTACAGGCAGAAGGCCGAACAGTGATGGCAGTTGATGGATTGATATTGATTTGAGGTGGGTGTGGGGAGGGCCAGTGGTGATGAAATGTGAGATGGAAAAGACCAGCAGGCAAAATCAAAAGAAAGAAACAGAAAAACAGAAAAGATTAATAGAAATCACAGATGAGAGGGTTGAGTCCTGCCATCAAGATAAGGCAAACATTCAGTATGAAAACGTTATGCAAATGATATTAAGAAATGTGTAACACCGTGAGAAAGGCAGTGAGCACTCAAAAGAAAAAGACGAACAGCACATGCATCAACATTTACTAAACAAACTAAATTAATTCATCAAATGCATTCAATGGAAAGACAGAATACAAAAAAATATATACTTAAACGGCAGTAAAAGACCATGAGAAGCCAGTAGCCACATGATGGGATTAGGGTTAGGATGACCCCATACTGGTTACACCTGGCAGAGCAGATGAAAGGCCTTGAGGGAGGGGGGTTGGGGGCCCAGGGGGCAGGGGTCTCCTACCGGGGACATTCTAGAGAGGATTTACAGCCTAGGTGGGGCTCACTAGAGCAACAACACACTGTCCGTCCATCTGTGTTACTGCTGCCCTCTACACACAGCACAGAGCACAACATCAACATGTTGCCGGGAGATCAACACTGGAGCAGGGGGGGGGGGGGGGGATCTGGAAAACAATAACCATGTTTACTGTTGTAGGGCCACTCCCCTTGTTGTAGGGCCACTCCCCGTGTCGGAGAGAGGATGAGACGGAGGAAGCGGCCCCTGTTCTTTGGGTTTGTGTGAAACCTGGTCGACAACAAGGCTCTCTTAGCAGAGAGGAGAGAGCAGCTGGGCAGGGTGGAGGAGAGCAGCTGGGCAGGGTGGAGGAGAGCAGCTGGGCAGGGTGGAGGAGAGCAGCTGGGCAGGGTGGAAGAGAGGAGCTGGGCAGGGTGGAGGAGAGGAGCTGGGCAGGGTGGAGGAGAGGAGCTGGGCAGGGTGGAGGAGAGGAGCTGGGCAGGGTGGAGGAGAGCAGCTGGGCAATGTGGAGGAGAGCAGCTGGGCAGGGTGGAGGAGAGCAGCTGGGCAGGGTGGAGGAGAGGAGCTGGGCAGGGTGGAGGAGAGGAGCTGGGCAGGGTGGAGGAGAGCAGCTGGGCAGGGTGGAGGAGAGGAACTGGGCAGGGTGGAGGAGAGGAGCTGGGCAGGGTGGAGGAGAGCTGTAATTGTTTGATAAACCCAGGAAATCCTGGTGATGATTAGCTAGCCTAGCAATCTGACTTCTCAGAACTCCTTCTGAGTCCACCCCAGGGTTCTAGAACAGGCTAACAGTGTCACCATGGCAGCAGGCTGAGAAGGTTCTGGATGGTTAATGAGCTACCGGACACAGACAGACCCTGGAGCTGCAAGCATGGTCATGATAAACAACCAGTACTTTTGAATACCTCAGCCAAAAATGGCTGGTGAATTGACAGCGACACATATTTATATTTTAATCAATACATCATATGATTCAAGATGGGCTGAATCTGAACCTAGCTATAGCACCTGTATATGTGTGATATATATATATATATATATGTATATAACATTGTGTTGATGCAGTGGCATAACGACATCTCTGACGTTGATAACAAACCAAACCGTTTAAAAATCGGTTGAAAATTGAGCAAGTTATGGTTATTTAAAAAGTACATGTAGCATCAACACAATGTTATGGGTGAGCGAGTTGACTGTAGCAAGATGGACGCCATGTGCGGACGTTTGACTCTGTTGTCCGGCAACGCGGACGAGACATCTACCCACAGCAGAGCCTGACCAACTCAGGGGGTCATGCACAAAGTCAGGCCACGGGCAACGGTTGCTAGGGCTGTGAAAAACAATGATGCAGTCTGGGATGAGGCACATGATCAGAACATTCCAGAACACAGCCCTGAACAATCTGTACCCAGCCACATTGAGCGCTACCCATATTTGACGGTCTGAAACAGGCATCAGTGATATCAGCAGTAGTCTGTTACATAAATGTCTTCACACAAGACTGTCTGATCTGGTTTCAGTGTCCAACTCTTTAATCTGCTCTAGAAACTGTTCAACTGGGTTTGAACAAAAATACCGGTCCTTTCAAAAATACCTTTCACAGCAGTACCTTCTAACTGCCAGTACTTTTGCATTTTTCTTCTCTTTTCTGTACGTTTCTGCCTTCATCTCGCTGCAGGTCCTTTCTAACATACATTTCAGGCCTTTTGAAACCTGAGCAAATGACTTTCTACAACATTTTTAAATTCTTCTGAATTATTTCTCTTTTTGCATTGTTCTTCTCTTTTCTGTAGTTTTATGCCTTCGTCCAGCTCCTGCCCCTTTCAAAAATACCTTTCGGGCGCTTTGAAGCTTCAGCTTATAACTTTCTACTAAATTTTCACTATTTTCAGCTTTTTTTAGCATGGTCAGCTATCCCCATTCAGGTTTTCAGCATTCTCACTGCTGTTTCGCAGGAACAGCCGTTTCTAGTTATTGTTTATTTTTGGCCCCCTAAGGATCAATATTTGGACTACATAGACAACCCAGGTGTCAAAGGTTTCGTATTGGTAGCGATTGCGTTGGTTGTATTTTTATTTACGTTCCGTTGCATGGTTTAAGTAGAAATTGCGTTTTTGTGGTGAAAAGTGAAGCTAGCGGTGGCTAATTTGCTAGCCACAGTCACTGACGTTACTAACGTCACTAACGTCACAAAAACACACGTGACTACCTGTAGCAGAACATTCGTTTCGCATCTGTTAACTTGGGGGATAGCTAGGCTAACTATAGCTTTACTGCAAGGCAGCTGCAGAAACGCCACAAGCAAAGAGGCCAGGGTGATAACTATTTACTCATTTTACTTTGTGATGTGAAACACAATTGTGAAATGTAATGTACAATATTAGCTGATATTATTAAGGAAGTAGGCCCACATCTACTTTCGGAAACGGTAGTCTACTATTTCACTGAAGCATTAGCATGACATTAGCCTCTGTTGCCCGGGCAACACATACGACAGCGGTCTATGATGCATCTGTTTTCAATCGTTAAAATAAACATTCCTCACAAATAAATTTTCGTTGTAGGATTTATTATGACATTACAAGTAAACGATTTGTTGGTGAAATTATCATTACCTGTGGTTTCAAACCAGTGTTGCTCACTGCAACGCTGTAGCCTACGCGAGACACGCTACAAAAACATCTACACAGCTGTTTAGGAAGTCAAACGGTGACAGAACATGTTCGGCACTCCCCTTACTTAAATCAAGTCTTTCAATAGGTGAAACTATCTGACTACTAAACTGAACTTCATTGCCACAGCATACACTTTGTCAAATCTGTTCATGAAAATAATTAATTTCTGCCTAAACCGTACAACGGAACGTTAAATCGAATTCAACCAACGCAATCGCTACCAAGACGAACACAGCAGTAGTCTACTGTACTGTACTGTAGTAGAATTTACCGGGGCAGCTTCTCCACACAGGGCTATATCGCATTTTGCCTTGTTACTGACAATGATCGCTACCAGTGCGCTTTTTATGAATGAGCGATTTTCCACTAAATAAATGTCAAGCTTATTTACGTTTTTGGGGGGAATATTTTCAGTTAGCAGATGGTACTGTTTGAATCGCGATTCCATCTTCTACTGCCGGTAACGTCGTAGAATAATCTTCAATGGGGGTTCTTTATTCATGAATGCAATACGAGTAGGCTAAATGCCTGAAAATATCACAAGAAGGGAAAAACTTAAAAGGATGTTTAAGTCATAGAGATTAGGTCAATTTTTACACCGGTCTGCCAAATTAATTCATTTTGATTCAGCTATGAGGCTGCCTCTTGCAGGGGAAATGAGAAGACATCTATTTCATTCTACACTTCACTCGTCTTTTGAGTTGTAAATGAGCAGCAAAAAAAGATGCTTTTAAATCTATGTAATCTTTATAAATAATAATTAAGCATTTTTATATAAAATATACAGAAATATCAGTTGTAAAGATGTCATTAAGAAACTGACCCATGTGCAACCAACGCAAGCAAGCACACCCTACAATTTCCCCAGAAATTGTACTCTCTCTAGTTTCTCAACAGTTTTCTGATATTGCCCGAACATGTTGAAAACACGAGCCTACTCCACTCCCTAATCTAACCCTAACCAGCACAGTAGCAGAGGTGGAGGCCCAGTAGTTCGGGTGAATGTGTGATGGAGGAGCTGAATTAACCACTCAGTAGAGCATTGCGTAACTGGTGGAGACCCATGGCTGGAGGCTGAGAAAGTCCACAGCAAAGCTCCCATTCCTTAACAGAGGCTGAGCTGGAGCGATATAATTAGATTACCCTCATACTCTCCACACAACAACAACAGGCCTGTCCTGTGACACGGTGAACCACTCAAGAGCAGCTTCCACCACGACCACTCTGCTGACCGCAGCATCAAGTAAGTGTTCATCTGCTTTTGGAAGAGTGGAGGTTCACCCCTGATGGTGATGGATTACAAGGGTTCACCAGGAACGGGCCCTTGCTGTGTGCTAGCCTGGCTAAACCTGCTGATGCCAGAACTACTGTCATAGGAAGAGGCTGAACACACACTGTTCAGATGTTTCTGTTGCAATGTAGTAGTATTGTTTCATTCACCCTGTCTGGTAGCAGAGATGTGGTTCCTATGTGATGTGGACCTAAATACTGTAAAACCAAGTAGCCTACTTTGGATCCTTCATCTCATTCTGTACTTTCTCAAAACACTTTTCACGTAGCTTTGGATAAAAGAGTCTAGATTCATTTCATGTAAATGTTGACTTTGTGTTTGATTACTGGGGTACAAAGCAGCTGCTTCGACAGGAAGAAACACTACAGGCTGGTCCTTTAGTCCTGTTCCAACAACCCAGCAGGAGAACTAGTTCACACCGGTTTGAGAACAGAAGCTTACTGGGAAACCACTAGCTCACTGCCATTTCAAATTTGCAACACAATTGTGTGAGACTGGATTGAGTTACCCGATTACAGGCCAGATACTCAAGAGGTCGAGGTTCATGTGGTCTAAATAGACTGAAATGGAATTGCAATACATGTTTTCCGCTGTGTTGAACGGCATTTCAGGACTACATCCAACGATATCATCCCGAACACATCTTGAGCAACTTCGACAATAGCTTTTGCGTTGCCCAATTACCTACTGAAATAATAGTTACGATTACTTTAAAAAAAAACACCGCACATTTCACGGATTCAATTAGCATAAAGTAGCTAATTACACCCAGCAAATCATCGTGCTACAGTAATGACCTAAAAATCACTATAACCTGTTAACCTATAAACAGGGAACGTCGAAGTCTAATTTCATTGATCTTACACGTTTAAATATTTAAGTAAACTAAATTGACGACTATTCCTCTATAGACCGTCGATGATCGCGTGCCTGTCCAGTAGTTTACTGCCCTATGACCGGCGTTCCCAGCTTAATAACACTTCTTGTCATAAATAACGTTACAGGAGCTAGCAATGTAGCTGACATTAAAACTATCATTTTAAGCGTTCGGTGGAAAATAAACATTTCACTCAAACACAACTTGGTATACACATGTCCGTACCTAAACCATCTTGAAATGGAAAAGCATGTCATCGTCAATAATTGAAATGGTGTTGGCTTGCTAACGTTAGTCAGCTAGCTAGCTTATTTGCTTGCTAATGTGGTTAGCCAACATGAGAGCACTCCTGCTAAACCTTACCTGTTGACGCACTGGCTCGGTACACGCACAGCAGGGCACTTAACACAAACAGGATCTTCATTTTCACGATTTTCTCTTGTATTTTAAACAAACACTTCGATGATAAACTATAATTCGCGTTATTTGTTCGACTGAATGTTTCGGAGGCGCTCCCTGCTAGTGTCGACCGGAGTTGGTCGTCCTCTATTTGCTCCTCACGCGCTTACGTCATGACTAGGGCCGGCAGCACGTACAGCCACTGAAGTTGTGGGGCGTGACTCAGGCCACGACAACATGTCAGACCCGTAGCCCAAGTCCGAGCCCTAACCATATCAGACCCGTAGCCCAAGGCCCGAGCCCCAACTCTATCAGACCCGTAGCCCAAGATCAGTCATCAGATTGATTCTTTTATATACAGATTGTGAGATTTTACTCAGTTTGCAGATAATATGTAAGCAATGTACCTTTGATATCAGGGAAGAAACCCCCAAAGTACAGCAAAGGAAAAACAAATGTTAAAACACCAATCTATGTCTGGCACGTACACACACACACACCTCAAAGGACACATCAAATAAAAATACACAGATTCACAAATACACACCAAATGTCCCATGATTTATATTTGTGATTGTCAATTCTTAAATAATTTTAACACACGATACATCAAAGTGTAAACTACAGTACAGAAAGTCGGCAACAGGGCCATAACTTCATAAGACCACTGTAATAAAAAATAAATACAAATATAAGGTTATTTAAATATTGCCCTGCTCTGCATGAAAATGTCCCCTACGATTTACATCTGTGGCTGGACCTCACTACAACCAGACAGCAGCTCTGCTCTGGACAGGAGAAACTCCTCTGGGAGTAGGAAGTCTGACTCTGGAAAATGACTAAATGTAAATGTAAGTCAGCATGCACAGGAAACACATACCTCTTCATGTTCCCTGGCCTCTAAAGGATGTGCGCTAATGTAATCAAGCACATCCCCTCCAGGACAAACCCAAGCCCGACAAGGCTGATTGTTATAAAGGTGGACCTGGTGTTGTCTTCCTGTCTGCGATGCTCACAATGCTGCAAGAGACAAATAGAACAGCCTCACTTCCTCTCAACCCTGAACACCTCTCTTTCCCACACTGTGTGGTGTGTGTGTGTACATGACCTCCCGCTCCTGTGTGGCTGACTGATGTCCACTGGGAATTTACCAAAGCAGTTTGTGTCGACATCAAATGAAGACAAGCCTGCTGATATGTGGAGAGCAGGAGCACTATGGAGGGGCTGGAGCCTGCAGCGCCCTCTGTGGGTCAGAGGTAGGAGCACCACACCCCACCGGGGTTAGAGATGGTTTAACCCAGACCTCACCTGGGTTAGAGATGGTTTAACCCAGACCTCACCTGGGTTAGAGATGGTTTAACCCAGACCTCACCTGGGTTAGAGATGGTTTAACCCAGACCCCACCTGGGTTAGAGATGGTGTAACCCAGACCTCACCTGGGTTAGAGATGGTTTAACCCAGACCTCACCTGGGTTAGAGATGGTTTAACCCAGACCCCATCTGGGTTAGAGATGGTGTAACCCAGACCTCACCTGGGTTAGAGATGGCAGCCGGGTTAGTTGACCGTCGCTCCTTAAAACAAACATAATATGCAAACAATCGTAAAACCAAGTTATCACACAATTCATAATAAAAATGTCTTTAATCTAGTGAAATTATACATGATGACAACTATGCAGATGTGACAACCACCAGGAGGCCAAATTAAGCTCATCTTCCATCCAGCTAGCTGTTGTTTATGTATGAGTGTGCATGTGTGTATGTGTTGGGAGAGAGGGTACAAATATGTTTTCCATTTTCAAATACTGAACAAACATACATTGTAGATGAGTCAACATCTCAGTCCATTAAGACTTTGAACTGAGCACTTGCGACCGCTACTTAAAAACTTGACAGCTTAATAATCACAACCTGGTTTAAAAAGTCATCTGGATGAAAAATAGCTACAGTCTTGCTCTGAAGACAACCATACTGAAGGTGTTCAACAGCAGCACTGTCCTGTTTCATATCCCATCCAGCCACGATATTACTTCTACAATCCTCCTCTTCCTCCTCCTCCTGCAGGAGGCCGGGTCCAGCCCGTCACCCCAAGAGAGGACAGGGGTCTGAAGGCTGGGGAGTCCTGGGGGGAAGAGCATCCGTCTGTGTCTGTCTGTCTGCCTGTGTCTGTCATCCCTACCCCTCCAGGCCTCCAAGCCCTAACCCTCCAGGCCTCCAAGCCCTAACCCTCCAGGCCTCCAAGCCCTAACCCTCCAGGCCTCCAAGCCCTACCCCTCCAGGCCTCCAAGCCCTAACCCTCCAGGCCTCCAAGCCCTACCCCTCCAGGCCTCCAAGCCCTACCCCTCCAGGCCTCCAAGCCCTAACCCTCCAGGCCTCCAAGCCCTAACCCTCCAAGCCTCCAAGCCCTAACCCTCCAAGCCCTAACCCTCCAAGCCTCCAAGCCCTAACCCTCCAAGCCCTAACCCTCCAGGCCTCCAAGCCCTAACCCTCCAGGCCTCCAAGCCCTAACCCTCCAGGCCTCCAAGCCCTAACCCTCCAGGCCTCCAAGCCCTAACCCTCCAGGCCTCCAAGCCCTAACCCTCCAAGCCCTAACCCTCCAGGCCTCCAAGCCCTAACCCTCCAAGCCCTAACCCTCCAGGCCTCCAAGCCCTAACCCTCCAGGCCTCCAAGCCCTAACCCTCCAGGCCTCCAAGCCCTAACCCTCCAGGCCTCCAAGTCCTAACCCTCCAGGCCTCCAAGCCCTAACCCTCCAGGCCTCCAAGTCCTAACCCTCCAGGCCTCCAAGTCCTAACCCTCCAGGCCTCCAAGCCCTAACCCTCCAAGCCCTACCCCTCCAAGCCCTAACCCTCCAGGCCTCCAAGCCCTAACCCTCCAGGCCTCCAAGCCCTAACCCTCCAGGCCTCCAAGCCCTAACCCTCCAGGCCTCCAAGCCCTAACCCTCCAGGCCTCCAAGCCCTAACCCTCCAGGCCTCCAAGCCCTAACCCTCCAGGCCTCCAAGCCCTAACCCTCCAGGCCTCCAAGCCCTAACCCTCCAGGCCTCCAAGCCCTAACCCTCCAGGCCTCCAAGCCCTAACCCTCCAAGCCCTAACCCTCCAGGCCTCCAAGCCCTAACCCTCCAGGCCTCCAAGCCCTAACCCTCCAGGCCTCCAAGTCCTAACCCTCCAGGCCTCCAAGCCCTAACCCTCCAGGCCTGGGCATCCTTCCCCCAGTTGGGGTCAGACAGGGGGAGGGTGGGGGACACGGTCATGGGTGAGGAAGGCGGAGGAGGTTCTAGGAGTCTGTAGAGTTGTCCTGACTGGTGGAGCTGGAGGACGGAGGAGTGGAGGAAGAGGAGGAGGAGGAAGAGGAGGTGAAGTTCATTCCTGATAGTCCAGGTGGGTTCATGGCTGTGTTCTGTCCACTCAGACTCATCCTGCACACAGGACACGTGTCATGCTGGAGAGAGAGAAAGAGGGAGGGAGGGAGAGAGAGACGGAGAGAGAATTAGATGTATCAGTCATCACTCCAGTTAAGTTGTAATGAGCAGTAATATGTAATACAGTTGTTAGGGGGAGGGTGTGTGTGTGTGTGTGTGGGGGGGGGGGGGGGGGGGGGGGGGGGGCTACCTGCTCCAGCCAGGGGATGATGCAGTCGTTGTGGAACAAGTGGTTACATGGAAGCTGCCTGACTGTCTCTCCTGTGCTGTAGTCTTCCTTACACACAGGACACTCTAGACCTGAGCCTACACACACACACACACACACACACACGTCAGTGGACTAAAGACAGGTAACAGGTCATACAGCACCATGGGTCTCTGTGTGAGGGAACCCCATGGCAGGATAGACCAGTTGTGTGTGTGTGTGTGTGTGCTCACCAACATGCTCCTCTGTGATGTGGATGCAGGGCAGGGTCTTGATCTTCTCCCTGTCAGCTGGAGGAGGACCCGTGTTCTCAAACTGGTTCAGCAGCTGCGGGGAGGAGAGGGGGAGATAGGATGTTTTCATCCACAATTCAGACAAAGGTTTATCAAATGGATAGTGGTACCAGAGGAGGGTGGGACCAGAGGAGGGTGGTACCAGAGGGGGGTACCGGAGGAGGGTGGTACCAGAGGAGGGTGGTACCAGAGTAAGATGGTACCAGAGTAGGGTGGTACCAGAGTAAGGTGGTACCAGAGTAAGGTGGTACCAGAGTAGGGTGGTACCAGAGGAGGGGGGTACCAGAGGAGGGGGGGTACCAGAGGAGGGGGCTACCTGTGTGATGATGGCGTCCAGACCACCGGCCCCCCAGGCGTAGTCCATGGGGTTGGAGTGCAGCACCCCCCTGAGGGACAAACACACCCGTCACCATGGAGACTCACACCCCCCCCCTCCCCATCATTATTACGAATGATTTTATTCGAAATACAAGCCCTGCCCGAGGTTAATAATAATCCATATTATTATTGTTAGTGTGTGGTACTCACCAAGGCCCCACGCCCATATTAGGCATGGCCGTGGGCGCAATGATTCCGTTCACCAGCTGCTGAATGATTCTGGAACGGAATAAACACAACAGTCATGTGATGTTATACTGTTGCCACGGTCACAGCTTACGTAACAAGTGAGTTTGTGAAAGAGAAGTTGTTAGATTAGTGGGAATCAGATGGCTGAGCGGTTAGGGAATCGGGCTATCACTCAGAAGGTTGCCGGTTCGATTCTGGCCATGCAAAAATGACATTTTGTCCTTGGGCAAGGCACTTCACCCTACTTGCCTCGGGGGGAATGTCCCTGTACTTACTGTAAGTGAGTCTGCTAAAAAAAAAAAGACTAAAGGTAGATTATCTAGTCACGTTAAGATAGAGAGATCCAGTCATGTTAGTCATGGGACTGGTTGGGACGGATTATCCCCTCTCCCCCCTCACCCCTCCAGTGTGGGCACGCCCTCCTGCCTCCCGATCTGCCTCCTGGCGCCATGTCGAACCCGTGGTTGCCTGGCGCTGTAGCGTTGCCGTGACACCATCTCCCTCTCCCGGCGGTTCTCTGCCTCACGGTTGTCCTCTGGCACCGGCTCATCAAACAGCCCCAGAGCAAACTGGCCAAACCCAGGAGGGAGGGGGAACATCTGCTGGGGTTCCACGTTCTAGAGGAAGGAACCGGAACAGGGACACAGAGAACATGACCAGGAACTCAAGGTTTGTAGAATACCCACACACAGTTCCTAACCCTTACACCCGTACTACCCTGCTCCAGATATAAAAATGTTCCAGAGTGCCGATTTAGGAACCACAGCCCGTCTCACACACCTGGAAGGCTAGCGTGTTCTGGGTCCCGCTGGTGATGCTGGCAGAGGAACCGTTTTCGGCGCTGTCCGGGGAGACAAGCAACAACAGAGTTACAGCAGCGCTCATCTCCGAGCAGCTCTCTAACAGCCAGACTTTGAGGGTCAGGGTTAACCCCGACCCTGACCCTAACCACACACAAACCTTTCCTCCTCCAGGAGCTCCTCGATGAAGCCAGACTCACATCTGGGACACGTGTAGTCCTGCAACACACACACACGGTTCAGTTCTGCTTCTTCTCTCTCACACACACACACAAATCAGAAGTCAATCAGCCCTGCTATCAAACTCCCTCCCACACACACGAGAGAGAGAGCGATAGATTGAATAGAGAACAAAGATCCATTCAGCCCTGCACACACACAGTAGTAAATTACCACCGACTGTCATTCCCACTAGAACCAGGAGACTGGGTCAAGTGTCATCTAGGTGGCAACCCAGTAAACGGTCTTTATACCATCATATCACAGCTCAAAGCTTAGCTTGCCTGCATGGAACCAGGAAGAATACAAAGATTAGGTTTATGATAGGCTAGCATGCTAGCTGTCAGGTGTCAACCCACAACCTAACTGTCGGAGACTCAGACCGCTAGCTGACGAAATAGCAAAACGTTCTAGCTACGTGTTTGAGAATAGCTTAACAGTTTTTCTGGATGACTGCTTCCAAAAAGACAGTTTCTACACCATAGACTTCAGCTTTAGCTCGTTAGCTAATTAGCTGTGTACCTGCGTACTACTGTGTGCTTCGCTAGCAGCCTAGGCTAGTAGCTAGCTAGAAGGTGGACGCACTACGAGTTACAAAGCAATGAGATGGTCCAGACAAACAACAAGGTACACGTTCATCCCGTGAATATGATGTAATCTCGTGCTTCATCTCGTTGATACTTACGGGGAGGCGGGGGTTTATCTCGGCTGAGCACCGGTGACAGAAGAACCGGCTGGGCCACGGTGGTGCCTCCGCCATTTTTATCTCACTTGTGAAGATAGTGACTGTACGGTGCTCTGACAGGGACAAAATATGTCGGTGCAGACTGCGGCTTTCAAAGCAGTTTGCCAAATCCTTGTCTATGATGCGTACTTTAGTTTTCAACACGGCCGCTAGATGGTGCGCTGAGGCGCTTGTAGCAGACTCTCCAGCAAACAGATGAATTCCACTGTTCCACACGCCATTTTAAGAATGACCACAGTCACCTGGATATTGACTGTGTTGGTGTGATAGTGTGTTGATCAACCTTCCCAAATTAGACAATTAAGTGTTCAAGTACTGGTACATTGGAATATAATTCATGAATTATACTCTGGAACATATACAACAAATTATAGGCAATGTGGGGAGGGTAGAAGCCAGGTGAGGCCAGGTGAGGCCAGGTGAGGATAGAGGCCAGATGAGGGTAGAAGCCAGGTGAGGCCAGGTGAGGATAGAGGCCAGATGAGGGTAGAAGCCAGGTGAGGGTAGACCCTGGAGTCTGGAGGCCAGAAGAACCCTAGCAGGAGACTTCATGTCTGTGTATTTATTCTGGAGAGGAGGCTCTGCGGGCTGGCTGGCTGGGCCTCCTCTGTTTGGCTGGCTGGCTGGGCCTCCTCTTGCTGGCTGGCTGGGCCTCCTCTGGTTGGCTGGCTGGCTGGGCCTCCTCTGGTTGGCTGGCTGGCTGGGCCTCCTCTTGCTGGCTGGCTGGGCCTCCTCTGGTTGGCTGGCTGGCTGGGCCTCCTCTGGCTGGCTGGCTGGCTGGGCCTCCTCTTACTGGCTGGCTGGGCCTCCTCTTGCTGGCTGGCTGGGCCTCCTCTTGCTGGTTGGCTGGCTGGGCCTCCTCTTGCTGGCTGGCTGGTCCTCCTCTGGCTGGCTGGTGTTCAGGTAGCGCTGCTCCCCAGAGGGCCATAACCGGCTGATTTACGTGAGGGACAGACAGCCCCGTCAGAAGAGCCTCCAGAGATCCGGACTGCTGGCATCACCTTGCGTCCCTCTGTAGGAGTATGAGTAGGAGTTTCCTCCTGATTGAGCAACAGCCAATCAATGCCCTCCAGCCTGCTGGTCCGATGGAATGTGTTGTTTGGTACCAGGAGTGTGTGTGTATGTGTGTGTGTGTGAGAGTGTGTGAGAGAGAGAGAGTAGACAGGCAGCTATGTCTGGGGGCGGAAGTGAGGCATTCTCTGCCTCCAGTGCATCACTGAGCTTCTGCAGGGTTCATTGTTGTAGGGAGATGTGGGAGGGGGGCCTGGGGGGGGGGGGGGGGGTGTCACAGACAGGTCATGTGAGCTGCTACAATGAATTAGTTCTTCTGATTTCTGGACTGGCCCAGGAAGCTAATCTGGGTCTGGGCTGGGTCTGGTCTGGGTCTTGTCTGGGTCTGGTCTTGGTCTGGGTCACATCAGAAGAGCTGGGTTCTGGAGGGTCCAGAAATGCTTCAACAACACAAGCTACTTCCTGCTTCCTGCTTCTCTCTCATGTCACGAGTTCCCAGGGAAACACAGCCTCACTCAGCCTCACTCAGCCTCACTCAGCCGTCCCAGGCCACATGGAGGCAGTTGGGAGAACATGTGCTCTCAATTATCCACCCGAGTCCAAGCCTCTTAGTCACTGTATACCGGGCGGCTCGGGGGGCTGGTGGCTCGGGGGGCCAGGGGGCTCAGGGGGCCAGGGGGCTCGGGGGGCCAGGGTGCTCGGGGGGCCAGGGGGCTCGGGGGGGCCAGGGGGGCTCGGGGGGCCAGGGGGGCTCGGGGGGCCAGGGGGGCCAGGGGGCTCGGCCCTGTGATGGTGGTGTGTGTGTGTGTGATGGTGGTGTGTGTGTGTGATGGTGGTGTGTGTGTGTGTGTGATGGTGGTGTGTGTGTGTGTGATGGTGGTGTGTGTGTGTGTGTGATGGTGGTGTGTGTGTGTGTGTGTGATGGTGGGGGGTGATGTGTTCAGAACTGTGGGTGGTCTCAAACCCCATCTCTCCATCTCTCTCTTATTCTCTCCCCACACATCTCTCTCTTACTCTCTCTCCATAAATCTCTCAATCTCTTTCTTTCTTTCCCTCTGCTTTCTAGTTTCTGGAAGCTATCAGACAGCTAGCAACAGGAAGGGATGCAGTACAGACTTGTTATACACAGGAAGTGATGCAATGCAGGGACATTATACACAGGAAGTGATGCAGGAGAGGATCATCACACACAGTGATGATCTGCAGTGTGCTTTGATAGGACAATTGTGTAATGTGTGTGCGTATGAGTGTGTGTGTATGTGTGTATGAGTGTGTATGTATGTGTGTGTGTGTGAGCTAAGTTTGTGTTTGTGTAATCTCTCCTTGGGTGATTTAATGGTAATGGAAGAGTGTTCTGGGAACTCCTCGATGGAGGAACGTAATTTCCGTTGTGAGTAAGAGGGGGGGGGGCACATTGTGGGCAAATTATACAAAATACACAGACTGGATACAGACCACATACACACACACACACACACACACACACACACACATACACACATACACATACACATACACATACACACACACACACACACACACATACACACACACACACACACACACACACACATACACACACACATACACATACACACACACATACACATACACACACACACACACACACACTCACACATACACACACACATACACATACAGACCAGGAAGAGACTCCACAAGTTGTCAATGCCACCACCAGAAGAACTGTGAGGAGGGCAGCTAGATGTGTGTGGGGAAAAACAACAGTTTCAAATGGCATTGTTATTCCCCTGTTTGAACAGCCGTATACCTCCACCCCCGATGTACCAGCGTGACTGGAACACAGGATAAACATCAGCAAAGTCAAAACAGATGGTAGCACTGGGCATGAGACACACCGAGAGAGGGAGAGGGAAGGAGGGGAAAGGGAGAGGGGGATGGAATAGGAGAGGGAGAAAGAGAGGGAGAAGTTGATAAATGGAGGGAGAGTGTGAGAGAGAAGGAGATACCAAGACAGGGGATAGATGAGAATGTAGTGAGCTCCTTCCATCTTACACACACATACATTCTGCACACACACACATACATACTGCACACACACACACACACACACACATTCTGCACACACACACACACACACATACTGTACACACACACACATTCTGCACACACACACACATACTGTACACACACACTGGACTAGGCAGGAAAGAGACATCATGACAAATATCATTGTTTATTTAGAGATTAAATGACAGTACAAAAATAAGTAAATACATGTATCATTCATATTTCACAGTATGCACACAGGTACACAAGAGTTATTTACATCAATAACTGTTCTTACTCTGTATGTTCAGTAAAATGAAAACAATTTAAAAATTTAAACAAATTCTCAGTCATTTGGTTTGTTGGATTTACATGACTGTCGTTTATCTGTCCATGAATGCGTCTGTTTCTATCTGGTCTGCTTCTGATCTGCTTCTAGTCTGTACATGGTCTGTATCTGGTCTGTATCTGGCCTTCATGAACTGTTTACGGTCTGTTATGTGGTGTCTTTGGACCATTTTTAGTTTAAACTGTGTTCAGGGTTGTGTGACTGGTCTGTGTTAAGGTGTGTGTGTTTGCCCTGTGTTCAGGGTTGTGTGACTGGTCTGTGTTAAGGTGTGTGTGTTTGCCCTGTGTTCAGGGTTGTGTGACTGGTCTGTGTTAAGGTGTGTGTGTTTGCCCTGTGTTAAGGTGTGTGTGTTTGCCCTGTGTTAAGGTGTGTGTGTTTGCCTTGTGTTAAGGTGTGTGTATCCTAGCCTAGAGGTCTGGTGAGTTCACACTAAATCCAGCTCCAGATTCCCAGACAGATTAGATTCAGCGGTCCAATCAGATAAGGCTACCCACGTGTCTGTCCAATCAGATAAGGGTGCCCACGTGTCTGTCCAATCAGATAAGGGTGCCCACGTGTCTGTCCAATCAGATAAGGCTGCCCACGTGACTCTGTTACTCCCCAGTCTGGGAACATGTGGAGTCAGATGAGAATGTGTGAGCGCCCCCAACACTGGGTTCCCTCAGTGGCAGGAGGTTAACAGGTCTGCGCTGAAACACAGGACATGTTGTCGAGGGCTGGACTCTTCCAGAAGCAGAACTGAACTGGTAATGTCAGTTATCAGCGGGTGCCTCGCAGCCCTGACTAAGATCCAGCCTAAACATCCTGTATGTGAGTAGGAGAGGGGTGTGTGTGTAGAAGGAGAGATGTGTGTGTGCGTGTGCAGGAGAGTTTGCAGGCAGGAGATGGTGCTGGGTGTCTATATGTGTGTAGGAGGGGTGTGTGTGTGTGTAGGAGGGGTGTGTGTGTGTGTGTGTGTGTGTGTGTGTAGGAGGAGTGTGTATGTGAGATGCTGCAGGGTGTGTGTTTTGGCTCATGGCTCAGATGCAGTAGAGTGGTCTGACTCTAATGAAACCACACTACACTAACTCCACTTCACTGTTTGCACCAGGGAGGAAAATACATCCATTTGGGAGGAATAAAACCCCAAATTCCTGGTAACAAAGCAGCCAGTGACTGTAATTACTGTTATTCATAAACAAACAGTAGACAGTGAAACAGTACAGCGCTGTGGGTTAACAGGTAATTATGGATATGTAGGTCTGTATACAGGAAAACAACATAAGTACAAACCCGCTCCAATAAATAGTAGTAACTATACCATTAGGGTATAACCCTAACCCTTATGGTAATTTATTTACAATATACACAAATGTGCCCCCCCCCCTAGCAGAACCCCGCTTGTTTTAGGACACACACCAAGACTCCACCAAGGAGGGGGGGATGAAGGATGGAGGGGAGGAGAGGAGAGGAGAGGAGAGGGGAGGAGGAGGGGGGAGGGGAGGAGGATAGGAGAGGGGAGGGGAGGGGAGGGGAGAGGAAGAAAGGGAGGGGAGGGGAGAGGAGGAAAGGGAGGGAAGGGAAGGAGAGGGGAGGGGAGAGGAAAGGGAGGTGGTCTGCTCTGGACACAACTGGTCTTTAGAGGGCGTTCTCCTCACTGCCCTCCTGGCCCTGAGTCTTCTTAGGAGGGGTCTGAAGAGAGAGGGAGGAGGAGGGAGGGTGGTATCATGACAATGGTCAGTTTAAGAGACAGATAGACAGACAGGCAGGCAGACGGGCAGACAGGCAGAGAGACAGACAGACAGACAGACAGACAGACAGACAGATAGACAGGCAGGCAGGCAGGCAGGCAGGCAGACAGATAGACAGGCAGACAGGCAGAGAGACAGACAGAGCAGGACAGATAGACAGGCAGAGAGACAGGCAAAGAGACAGGCAGACAGATGACAGGCAGACAGGCAGAGAGACAGACAGACAGACACACAGATAGATAGATATACAGGCAGACAGGCAGACAGACAGGCAGACAGGCAGACAGACAGGCAGGCAGGCAGGCAGGGGTCTTACAGCTGCAGTGTCCGAGGTGTCTGGCTCCTATGGAGTGCCCCAGGAAGCAGGTGGCCCGCCGCAGGTGACAGGCGCTGGCATAGGTCACGTTGTCGTTGCCACATATTGGCCTGCTCTGTCGTCATGGGATTGGGCAGGGCGCGGTGCGGCACATGACACAGTGAGCACTGTTGGTCTGGTCAGTTACACAGCTGTGTGTTCCTGGACACACCACGTTGGAGCACGACTCTGCACACACACACACATCCGGGACATGAATGGTACGTGTGTGAGAGTGTGTGTGAAGTGTGTGAGCATGTGAGAGTGTGTACTCACTCTTGCACCCCCCTGGTACATGACTTCCAGGTCAGGCTGTCCCTGGCAGCGAGCCAGCAGCAGGCCACACTCGTCTGGGTAAGTGTTCCCGTCGCTGCCACACACCGGCCGGCCCCGCCGCCCTAGCACGGAGCAGTCAGGGGAACACAAACACTGGGGCCGGCCTGCCTTCAGCCTGCACACCTTCCCCGGGCCGCAGGTCACGCCCTCACATGTCTCTGCACACACACACACGTACACACACGCGTGCACACTCACACAGTGTGAGTATTACTGCCTCTCTCTGCTCTGATAGTGATCAGGTATGTACCTGCTCTCATGTACCTGCTCTGATAGTGATGCCTTTATGTACCTGCTCTCTTGCATGCTGAGAGAGAAGAGAGAGAGAGAGAGAGAGAGAGAGAGAGAGAGAGAGAGAGAAGAGAGAGAGAGAGAGACGAGAGAGAGAGGAGAGAGAGAGAGAGAGAGAAAGAGAGAGAAAGGAGAAGACCTACATTAAAGTACTTGTTATCTTAGCATGGCCATTCTGTGTTTGTGCATGCGTGTGTCACAAATGCATTAACACACACGCAGTCACACACACAGTCACACACAGTCACACACACAGTCCACACAGTTTCACACCCACACAGTCACACACACACACACACTCAGTAGATGCCAGCAGTGGAAGGAAGCTGGGAAGATGATCTGGCTCAGCTCCCTGGCAGGAGCTCAGAGGAGAGAGGAGAGAGAGGAGAGGGGAGAGAGGAGAGGGGAGAGGGGAGAGGGGGGAGAGGGGAGAGGGGAGAGGGGAGAGGGGAAAGGGGAAAGGGGAAAGGGGAAAGGGGAAAGGGAAAGGGGAAAGGGAGAAAGGGGAAAGGGGAAAGGGAGAGGGGGAGAGGGGGAGAGGGGAGAGGGGAGAGGGGAAAGGGGAGAGGGGAGAGAGGAGAAAGGAGAGGGGAGAGGGGAGAGAGGAGAGGAGGGGAGAGGGGACGAGGGAAAGGGGAGAGGGGAGAGAGGAGAAAGGAGAGAGAGAGAGGAGAGAGAGGAGAGGAGAGGAGAGGGGAGAGAGGAGAGAGGGGAGAGAGAGGAGAGGGGAGAGGGAGAGGGGAGAGAGAGATAGGTGAGAGTGGAGAGGGGAGAGAGGAGAGGAGGAGAGAGAGGAGAGGGGA
>NC_090076.1:10314575-10392058 GCF_038355195.1 Osmerus mordax | reverse complement strand
AACGTATAGTTATCTAGATAAACAAATACTAAGATAAACAAACATTTAATATGCCTGATACTAAAAGATTGTACCCAAGAATGCTCTAAATATAACGTGTTGGGAATACAGTACTATACTAGGAGCTAATTCACCGGTACTTATGGCTAGCAAGGTAGCTAGACTAGCCAGATGTAAATGAGGATTTTTCAGCAAACTTCTAAACTCAATATCAAACTGCATACAAATTGCTAATTGTTGTCGTAGATATGATTAGCATTAGTTCATAAGACCGGCAGAGACACGAGCTGTCAAGCGCCTCATATAATTTAGCTTCTGCTAGCTAAGTAATAGCCCATTATTAACCTTGGATTCGAAAGTGAGTGTCTGACTCTTAAAATATAATTGCTGGATTAGATGGGTGCCTTGTCACAGTTGAAAGATGTCCTAACGAGAACTATCCTGCGTGTTTTCACCCCTCCCAGCCGGTCTTCACTGCGGCTGACCGGCAGCCTGATAGACCTCTATGCTGTCCGCATCATTCTGGCTCAGCACCTACCAAGCAGACCGGGAACCGGGAAAAGAACCACCGACAGACCCCAACCTCTGGAACAAGCACTTTAGATTAACACCTATGCAAACCTATTCTACTTGTATGCAAAGGTGCTACAACTACTGGGTGTTTTACAGGGTTGTATTATAGCATTTGAAGCACTTCCTTTTACAAGCTCGAATATCCACAAGCTGTTATATGTTTTCGTAACGGATTTATCGCAAATATATTTGATTGTGAGACAGAGATGTGAGTCCACTCTGGCGTTTCGGTCAAGGTGAAGCAGGATGGCCAGGTTAGGGTTAGGTTAGGGTTAGCTTCCCTGCTGCCCAGGGTGATGCGACAGCAGAAGTCCAGAGATCAGGTCAGAGATCAGCCACAGAGTCCAGAGATCCTCTAAAACATTCAAGATCATCTGAGAGTATCTGACCCAGAGTATCTGACCCAGAGTATCTGACCCAGATTACCTGATATAACAGAGATAATTTAAGATTACCTGAGATCACATTATAGTACCTCAGACCAACCAGAAATCCTTCACCCTAATCACCTTAGACACCTGAGAGGTCCTTCAAGATCACCTGGGATTACCTGCTGATCACTGCTGTCTGAGCCATCACCCGCGGCAACCTCCCGGGGTGCTGCTGTAGGGCTTAGAAATGTGACATCATCCTTACCTCATCCCTGTGACATCATCCTTACCTCATCCCTGTGACATCATCCTTACCTCATCCCTGTGACATCATCCTTACCTCATCCCTGTGACATCATCCTTACCTCATCCCTGTGTTCCAGGCAATCCCAGCAGGAGGTCTGAGGAGGGTGGGGGGTAAGAGGTATGAGTGAGGAGGAGAGACAGGGCCCCGGGGCCCCCCAGGAACCCCCCCATGGGGAAATTGACTACCAGGATCAGGATGATTCATGGGGCCCCCACTTCCAAGGTTCGGAAGATGGCTGCGGTCCCTGTTACCAAGGGGATTCCCCCATAATTGGGGTCGACGTACAGACTCCGGGGACCCCCAGTGTCAGGATGATGGGGATGGTTGGAGCCCCCAGTATCGGGGCCAGGAGGACTCTTGGGGGCCCCAGCCTGGGCCGGATGTTGGGCATAGCTCCAAGGGTCACCTGGTGGGTCTGGAGACCTTCATCCACCGCCTTGACTCCAGCGAGGTCCTTTATGCACCCCGGCGTGGCCGCGCCAAGCTGCTGGGTCGCTACCTGCTGGGGGAGGCTGCTGGGGGAGGGCTCCTACGGGAAGGTGAAGGAGATGCTGGATTCAGAGACGCTCTGCCGACGTGCTGTAAAGATCCTGAAGAAGAAGAAGCTGAGGAGGATCCCCAACGGAGAGGCTAACGTCCAGAGGTAGGCCTCATTGTCACCTGCAAAGGTAGGCCTCATTGTCACCTGCACAGGTAGGCCTCATTGTCACCTGCACAGGTAGGCCTCATTGTCACCTGCACAGGTAGGCCTCATTTTCACCTGCACAGGTAGGCCTCATTGTCACCTGCACAGGTAGGCCTCATTTTCACCTGCACAGGTAGGCCTCAGTCTTCAGCCAATCTTCATTCAGTCCTCACGTTACAGTTGTTGTCCTCGTCCGCAGGGAGATCCAGCTGCTGAGGAGGCTGCGGCACAAGAACGTCATCCAGCTTGTGGACGTTCTGTACAACGAAGAGAAGCAGAAGATATATCCTTTAGACGGCTCCCTGGCGGAGGGAGAGTTGAAGTGAGGTGTGGTGGTCAGGGTGAAGGTAAGGTATGGTTACGGTTAAGTTGATGTAGTGAGAGAAAGGGAGGGAGAGAGAGAGACGCTCGCATCATTGGCTGATCATGTTCTCCAAAGATTGTTGTTGTAATGTTCTGGTCTGACCACACAAGGGTGCTCTTGGGCTGTCTGGGAAAAAGAGAGAGAGAGAGAAGTCCCTCTCCTTGGACATGTGTGTAGTTGTGTGCGCGTGTGTGTGTGATGGGTCATAAATAGTCCTCCCAGTAGGTAATTAATGGGTAGTGTTGATGCTGTGCCTCCCCTGGTGTGTGTGTGTGTGTGTCTGTGTTTCCTTGACTGTGCTACGTATATGGTGATGGAGTACTGTGTGTGTGGGCTGCAGGAGGTGCTGGACTGGGCTCCGGGGAAGAAGCTTCCGGTGTTCCAGGCTCATGGGTACAACTGAGTACCGTAATGAAAACTAGCATGATACACATCTTAGTAACTCAGTAGTAATGAATACTAGCATGATACTGTGCTACTGTCAAGCTGTACATAACCCTACATAACCCTCCACAAGCTACTTCGTGCAGCTGTTGGACGGCCTGGAGTATCTGCACGGACAGGGGGTTGTCCACAAGGACATCAAACCTGGCAACCTGCTGCTGACCACCAGCGGAGAGCTGAAGATCTCAGACCTGGGTGTGGCCGAGGCCCTAGCACCATTCTCCCTCCAGGACGAGTGTCGCTGCTCACAGGGCTCCCCTGCCTTCCAGCCCCCTGAGATTGCCAGCGGCTGCGACGCCTTCTCTGGGTTCAAGGTGGATGTCTGGTCTGCCGGCGTCACACTGTGAGTATACTGTTATTGTACTGTTACTGTACTCATACTACTGACACTGTACTAATCCTACTGTTTCTCTCATTGTCCCTCCCCCTCTCTCTCCCCTCCCTGCAGGTATAACATCACCAGCAGCCTGTACCCCTTCGAGGGGGACAACATCTACCAGCTGTATGAGAACATCTGTCGAGGCTCCTACAGCCTCCCAGAGCCCTGTGACCCCCTGCTGGCTGAGCTGCTCACAGGTACCCTGCCCCTCCTCCCCCCCTCCATGGACACTCCTCCATGGACACTCCCCCTCCTCCTCCTCCTCCTCCCCCCTCCCTGGACACTCCCCCTCCTCCTCCCCCTCCTCCTCCTCCTCCCCCTCCATGGACACTCCCCCCTCCTCCCCCCCCCCTCCTCCTCCTCCCCCCTCCATGGACACTCCCCCTCCTCCCCCCTCCATGGACACTCCCCCCCCCCTCCTCCTCCTCCCCCCTCCATGGACACTCCCCCTCCTCCCCCCCCACCCCCTCCTCCCCCCTCCATGGACACTCCCCCCACCTCCCCCCTCCCTTGATACTCCCCCTCCTCCCTCCCTGCTCCCTCCTTCTGTTTCTGCTGGTGAATGAGTGTGTGTGTGTGTGCGCAGGCATGCTGGAGTGTTAATGCTGGTGTGTGTGTGTGTGTGTGCGCAGGCATGCTGGAGTGTTAATGCTGGTGTGTGTGTGTGTGTGTGCGCAGGCATGCTGGAGTGTGATCCTGTAAAGAGGTTTTCCATACAACACATCAGACAACACAGGTGAGTGTCTCTCTGTCTCCCACTCCTTCCTGTACTCTCTCACTAACTCACCCTCTCTCCCTTCCTTTCTCCCTCCCTCTCCTCCTCCTCCTCCTCCCTTCTCTCCCTCTCCTCCTCCCTCCTCTCCCTCTCATCTTCTCTCGACTACACTAGAGCTAATGCGCCAACAAATGCTGGCTGCAGTTACTATGGCAACAGATGACTGAAGCATTTGTGTGCTATGGTTATGAGAAGCTCCCAGAGAGGGAGAAGGGGGGGGTAAAATAAAGAGAGGAAAAGAGAGAGATAGGATCTAAAGGAGAGAGACCATAAAGGAGAGAGAGAGAGGGAGGGAGACAGAAAGAGAGTGTAACAAACCATGGTCTGGTCTCTGTGGGTGGAACTGCTTTCAAATGAGACTGACGGGACTGTCTGCACACAGGAAGAGAGCAGAGTGAGATGGAATATGCCCACACACAGACACATGCGCACAGACACACAGATAAATGGCCAGACAGAGAGACAGGTAGACAGACAGAGAGACAGACAGATGGGGAGTCAGGTGGCTGAGCGGTTAGAGAATCGGGCTAGTAATCAGAAGGTCGCTGGTTCGATTCCTGGCAGTGTCAAATGACGTTGTGTCCTTGGGCAAGGCACTTCACCCTACTTGCCTCGGGGGAATGTCCCTGTACTTACTGTAAGTCGCTCTGGATAAGAGCGTCTGCTAAATGACTAAAATGTAAATGTAAAATGTAAAGAGATACAGTATAAATATTTAATCAGGTAAAAGGGCAGATTGGCCTTTACAATTAATTACCTGAACATCCGTATCACCATGGAGAGTTACCATGGATACACCCAGAGAGAGAGAGACCCCTCTGTCTCTCCCTCCCTCACCCGGTTAACCAGCCTGGGAGGCCTGGAGAAACCTCCCTGCCTGGCTGAGGATGAGGGGTGTGTTGTGTGTTCAGTGTAGTCTGACCCCTCCCCTCTCTCTCTCTCCCTCTCTCTCCCCCTCCCCCCCGTCCCCCAGCTGGGTTAGGCAGAGCCACCCTGCCAGCACCCCCCCGGTGCCTCTTCCCCCCGGCGCCGAGCACAGCGACCCCTGGAGGAGCATGACGGTAATGCCATACCTGGAGCAGCTGCATGCCTGCCAAGAGGAGGAGCAGGAGGAAGAAGAGGAGGAGCAGGAGGAGGAGGAGCAGGAAGAAGAGGAGGAGGAGTTATTCTACACTGAGGACCTTGTCTCTGTGTACCCAGGTAGAGAATCAAGGATAATATAACATGTTCATACTACATGTTTGTGGAATAGTGTGTTTTTAAAACATGTTCCAAGGAGAAATATTTGTGAAGCAGTAGGGTCGTTCCTTACAGTGTCTTGGTATCTCCTGGCACACACACTCACATTCATTCACTCACACACACATACCAGTGTTTCCCACAGATTAGAAAGCAATTCGTGGCGGGGGGGGGGGGCGTTAATAACAAACAATTTCTGCATATGCATGCAGGTAGCAACGCTAGTGCTAAATAACTATTTAGCTGGTCGGCTCCGTGACGCCGGGTAAATAGCTAGGGCTCCTGAGACTTCTCACCAAAAGAACGAAGGGGAACCCACTTGTCTAGAAGATTAAGACATGTTCGTAGGTACCTAGCGAAAAGTAGCCTCAACTTTCCAAGACCTTTAGCTACGGTACTAATGCTGAAGGCTCGCTGATATAGCTGTCTGTCTTACTAGAATGGTATGCATCGTTACTAACGTGTACTGACGTTGTGACTGTGTGTGTATGTGAGAGACGCGTGAGTGACAGAGAGACGGAGGAAGATCAGGGAAAGGAAATGCAGCTGAACGAATACGCTGCCTGTTTCAGCCTAAATAGTGTAAAAAATTGTAACGAAACGCAATATGTGGCAGCTGGTGTTGATTCTGTGGCGCACCGCCACAAATGAGTCTGTGTGGGAAACACTGCATACACACAGTCTGCCACAAAGGACATGAACACTGTCTACAGCTTCCCCTAATGCATTTGCAAGTCTGCAGACAGCTAAATGACTGGCGTGTGTGTGTGTGTGTGTGTGTGTGTCTGAAAGAGTGTGTGTCTTCTCTAGCCTTCACTCTGAACCATTAGAGAGTAGATAGGGTTTAGGTTACCATGGCAACTGCATGAGTCATCCTACTGCAGTCAGTTTAGTCACTCTTCCACAGTATCTCTCTGCCTCTCTCTCTCCCGCCCTCCTCCTCAGTATTGTAGTGGAGTGTTTTTAGTGCTGGCTGACGTCACCAGGAGAGATTGTCATCGGGGGGGGGGGGGGGGGGGGGGGGCTTTCTCCATTAAGTGGAGAAATCGTCACCACCACCCATAGGTCATGCTCCTGACCCTTGACCTCTGTCTCCCCAGGACCAGGACCGGGGTCAGGTCTGGGGCGTGTGTGTGTGAAGGGGGTGGGGCCAGAGTTGAAAGGGGTGGAGCCAGAGCTGAACGGGGCGGAACCAGCGTTACAGCAGCCAACCAGGTTGTGTTCTGAGCGTCTCTCTAGCTCCTCCTCCAGCCACTCCCTCCTCGGAAGCTCCGCCTACTGCCGTCTGCGCAAACTGTCCTGCAAGCAGCAGTGAACAGACACACTGGTGAGTGGCACACACACACACACACAGTAGTGAGTGGCACACACACACACATGTGATGTGGAGGAGGGGGGATTCCCCCTTTTTAAGACCCTTGATTCCAGCCTGCGGAGTTTCCCTCGCTGCCTAGCAACCAGCCCGTGTCACTAGCAAATTGTGGCATTTTCATCTGATTGGTTGTTGTCATTGCAGATGATGACGAGGAAAGCAAGGAGAGGGGGGGGGGGGGGCGGTGGAGAGGGGCGTTACATATTCCAGAAATTCAAATACTGAGGAGAAGCAGAAAGGAAGATGTTGTGTTGTGTTTGATTCTCAAGGTATTTTGTCTCTCTCTGTCACACAGCTGTGCATGAATCATCAGGACCTGATTCTCCTCCAGCTCTTCACTGAGGAATATGATGAGGATGCTACCATGAAGAAGACCTCTCCTCCTGAAAGACTAGCTTCATGTAGACTACAACACTGTTTATCCCTCTGTATGAAATACACTGTGAAGTGAATGGAACTAAATTATACTATCTCAGTAACTACAGTATGGAACAGAGCTGCAGATGTATTATATAGATGTATTAATATATACATATATCTATTTTAGAATAACAGCATGATTAAGAGAGGGGTTCATGTGTGTCTGTCTCTGGACCGCGGTGAGGGTTGGGGCATACACACACACACACACACACACACACACCACACACACACAATCACTCCCTAACACACACAATAGCCCACGTTATGTAAATAAAGGACTCTCCTGCATGTTCCTGTCAGTCGGCTCTTCTGGAACCTTGCAGCTGCTGCCACTCTTTAGACAGAACAAAGTTTCCCTTCCAGCAAAAACGACTACCATCGGCTCTGAACAGGAAGGAAGGAGGAAAGTTCTAGGGTACTAAATAGGGAGTACGTTTTAAATGAGACGCACCGCAAGACAGGCAACGATTCTTTCATTTATTCTCAGATCAGGAAACAGGCTAAAAAATAACATACATCTGATTAGTCCTGTGCCTGGGGTGGCCATAGACACAGCCTGTTCAGAAACATCTGCATACTTGAGATAGGCAGACATTAGCATACTAACTAGCAAGGAATAGTGAAATATACTATATTTTATTCATGGAAATAAATCTAATAAAATATCAGATATCATCGTAGCATCACGATTTCTAAACAAAGATCGCATAAAATACAAAACCGCTAGTATCTCCCACGCTCTACTGGTTACGTTCGTCTGACGCGATGGTTTATTCATTTGGTTTCGTTACCCTTGAGAAAACATGAATATATGTCCTAGAACGGGTAATGTCATGCAAATCTAGATGCACAGTAAATCTATTAGTGCATAAGCGGCTGGTGGTCGCCAACGCTCTAGTCTACTAGACGCGCAAGTGAAGTCGTCGGCGTTGTGCTTGTTACACCACTAAGAACATTTCTGTACAAAGTACCGCAACGTTTCCATCTCTATAACCTCCTATACAGTTAGACTACTCGAGTTGGCTCATTCTCTTATTTCCAGCTGGCCTCCTATTCAGCTACCCTACTGTCCAGCTAGCCTAACTATACAGGTACAGTAGCCTACTCCTGCTTGCATTCACACCTACTTTCCAGGCAGCCTACTCTTACTTTTCCAGCTGGCCTCCTAGACCTCCTACAGTTAGCCTGCTACACAGTTAGCTTACTAAACAGTTAGCCTGCTACACAGTTAGCCTCCTAAGGGGCTAGCCTCCTACGGGGTAGCCTCCTACACAGTTACCCTCCTACGGGGTAGCCTCCTACACGGTTAGCCTCCTACACAGTTAGCCTCCTACGGGGTAGCCTCCTATGTGGCTAGCCTCCTAAGGGGCTAGCCTCCTACACTGTTAGCCTCCTACGGGGTAGCCTCCTACATGGTTATCCTCCTACGGGGTAGCCTCCTACACAGTTACCCTCCTACGGGGTTAGCCTCCTACAGGGTTAGCCTCCTACACAGTTAGCCTCCTACGGGGTAGCCTCCTAAGGGGTAGCCTCCTACGGGGTTAGCCTCCTACACAGTTACCCTCCTACGGGGTTAGCCTCCTACACAGTTAGCCTCCTACACAGTTAGCCTCCTACGGGGTAGCCTCCTACACAGTTACCCTCCTACGGGGTTAGCCTCCTACACAGTTAGCCTCCTACACAGTTAGCCTCCTACGGGGTAGCCTCCTACGGGGTTAGCCTCCTACGGGGGTAGCCTCCTACGGGGCTAGCCTCCTACACGGTTAGCCTCCTACGGGGTAGCCTCCTACGGGGTAGCCTCCTACGGGTTAGCCTCCTACGGGGTAGCCTCCTACACAGTTACCCTCCTGTATATGCAGCTAGCATGATATTGGTTGGTCGAGTCCTCGAGTATTTGGTCAGGCCACACCCCACCCCCTCCCAACGGGGCATACATTCTTGGCCATTGCCATGGTTACCTCGCATGGCGCTAAGACAGGCAGTCCAAGGGAGCCGCTTTTAAAAGCCCTTAACCCTAACTCTCCTAACCCTCCTGATCTCTGTTCTCATCATGAAAAGCCCTCAGTCTATTTGCAACAAGTCTTTCCACTGCAAGTCTACCCAGTACCCTGGTGATCTGCTCAGAAATCACCCCCTTTCTCTCTGTCTCTCTCTCTTTGCTTTTCTCTCTTTCCCTCTGGCCCCCTTTCTATTTCTCTTTCCACCTCTCTCTCTTTCCACCTCTGTCATTTTCCATCTTCATGGCTGCAGCCAGAAGTGGGGGAGCTGGGAGGATGAAAGAGAGAGAGAGGGCTACCCTCCTACTGGAGGATGAATATTCATCAGGTCTTCTGCAGTGGCTCCTCTCTGCCTAGGGCCATGGACAAGCCCCTCTAACTTTCATGGCGAATAAATCCCATTCCGATTCTCTAAGGAGACAGTTTACTGCAGAACAGGGTCACTGAGAGCCTGTCTGCCTGCTTGTCTTCCTGTCTATCTGCAAGACTGGCGACCTGACCTACCAATCTACCTGTTAGGTAGCTTCTGCTCCCTCTGTCCCACACCAGAGGGTGGGACAGAGGGAGCAGAAGCTAGAGGGGAGGGGGAGAGAGAGAGGGGAGAGAGGGAAAGGAGGGGGAGAGAGGGGGGGGGAGAGAGAGAGGGGAGAGAGAGAGGGGGGGGAGAGAGAGGGGAGAGAGGGAGAGGGGGGGAGAGAGAGAGGGAAAGGAGGGTGAGAGAGAGGGGGGGGAGAGAGAGAGGGGGGGAGAGAGAGAGGGGAGGGGGAGAGAGGGGGTGGAGAGAGAGGGGAGAGAGAGAGAGAGGGGAGAGAGAGAGAGAGAGAGAAGAGAGAGAGAGAGGGGAGGGGGAGAGAGAGGGGATAGAGAGAGAGGGGGTGAGAGAGAGAGGGGAGGGGGAGAGAGAGGGGGGGGGAGAGAGAGAGAGGGGAGAGAGGGAAAGGAGGGGGAGAGAGAGAGGGGGGGTGAGCACGCTTTACTGTTAAGGACCCCGGCTACACCTAGTATAAGGCTAGACTTTGGGCAAGGCTAGCACCAGGCTTGCAGGCTAGCCTCAGTCTTAACCCAGGCTAGACCCAACCTGGACCAAGAATAAGACCAGTGTCTCAGACCGACACTGTGACAGGCTCACTACCCCCAGAACCTGTTGCTACTCTGCACTCCTGACTGGACCAGTCACATGTCTGAAGCATTAAATAATACAAGACATTACAATGAACCAACAACCTTAACCCTAACCCAATCAATCAATAATCCCTCCAGCACGTCCTAGCAGCCGACACCTTCTCCTACAGATCGCTGGGTTAGGGTTAGCTGGGATACCAGGATACTAACGACATGGCATATGCTCTGATTGTGTGTGTGTATACTCTGTAAGGAAGCATATGCTCTGATTGTGTGTGTGTATACTCTGTAAGAAAGCATATGCTCTGATTGTGTGTGTGTATACTCTGTAAGTTTGTGTATGTATAGGTGTGTGTATGTACATTTGTGTGTGTATCTCACAAGCAAGGTTGCATGTCTCGTGGCAGGAAGTGATTCGTGTCCACTGACTAACTGTTTCCTGTTTACTGAGGATTCCAATGGCTGGAGTGTGTTCATGACATCACATTCCAGAATCATCTGGAAAAATATTTCTTAACCGAATACTGAAGTCACTTACAGTACAATTTAAGGAACCAGGAATCACTGATCGACAGAAATCAGTTACCCAGGTAAGGTAATGTGAACCTTGATACATAATTTCCATAATACAGTCAGATGAAATCATGAACACAGAGACTGATGTTGACCCGGTTGGAGGGGGGGGGGGGGGGGGGTGTTGAGGAAGAGTGCAGGTGAGTGAGGAAGAGGGCAGGTGAGTGAGGAAGAGGGCAGGTGAGTGAGGAAGAGGGCTATACTGGGCTGTGGTCGGGAGAAGTGTGTGTGACCGTGTGTGTGACCGCTACGCCCTCGGCCGTGACCCTGGTCCTCCGGAGGTCAGAGTACAGACGCTCCTCCAGCCTCGACGCCAGCTTGTCACTGAGCTGTGCCGGCACGGTCTGGGGGCCGCGACCCCGGGGGGCCTGCTCTGAGGGCGGGGCCTGCTCTGAGGGCGGGGCCTGCTCTGAGGGCGGGGCCTGCTCTGAGGGCGGGGCCTGCTCTGAGGGCGGGGTGGTCGGCTGGATGTCCTGGGGAGCGGAGCAGGACACACACTCCTCCTGGTCTCTGGGACTGTCCCTCCTCCCGTCCTCCTCCTCCAGGCCCCCTCCTCCAGCCCCCGCCTCCTTGGGGGTCTGCGGTCTGTTGGCGGCCCCCTCACTCGTGCCCCCCTCACTGCCCCCCTCCTCATCCGGCGTGCTGACGATGCGGGGCAGGGTGCTGTGGTAGCTGGTCTCCAGGGGGTAGTTCACACTGTCCCCACGTCGCAGCGGTGTGCGATGGCGGTCGAAGGAGGTGTGGTAGCGGACACCGGGGTCGCTGTACTGCTTGCGGTGCTGCCACTGCTTCCGCAGATGCACCCGTGACCGGTGCCTCCGCAGCGGAGAGTCCTGCTGGTCGAACTGGGGGTCGTGCCGCAGGAACTCGTGGAACAGGGCGTCCGTCTTCTCATCGATGCTGTAGTCGCGGCAATGGAGTGCTGGCGGGGGGGCGGGGAGGGGCTCCCGGGAGGTGAACATCTGGCCGTAGGGGGACCAGCCCAGGGGTCCCACGCCCGTGTCCACGGCAACGCCACCGCTAGCCTCTGCTAGCCCCTCCTCCTCCTCTGGGCCCTCCTGGAAGAGACTGGACTGGGCGCTCTCGCCTACGGTGCCGGCCCGCCCAGCGCTGGTGAAGTGATGCCGCCTCTCGAGGGCGGTGCGCTCCTTCCCCCCCGTGCAGAGGCGCAGCTCCTCAGGTGCGCGGGGCGGAGTCTCCGTGGAAGTGTAGCGGGGCGGAGCCTCGGTGGAAGCATAGCGGGGCGGAGCCTCGATGGAAGCATAGCGGGGCGGGGCCTCGATGGAAGGATAGCGGGGTGGGGCCTCGATGGAAGCGTAGCCGCTGTCCATCTGCAGCAGCTTTCTGGTTCCCGACTCCCCGTCGCTGCCCCCGCGCTCCGAGTCCACACTCTCCTGCTTCTCCTCCCTCCACCCCTCCTCCCCCTCCTCCCCCAGGTCCTGGGAGGGGTAACTGGGCAGCTCTCTGCGCCCCCCCAGGGAACACACACTGTCAGCGTTGCTTTGGACTGAGTCCTTGTCGTTGCTGGGGTCTGAGACGATCTCCTCCAGAGAGGCTCGCAGGGTCCAGATGTCCCGGTACTCTGCCTGAAGGTCCGGGGGGTCCGGGGGCTCCTGGGGGTCCGGGGGGGAGCTCTCCTGGTGGCAGCCCAGGCTCACAGCTTCGTTCTTGGGATCCGGGGTCATGCCAATCACCCCTGGACCTTCTCTGCTGCAGCTAGGCTCCACCACCACCTCCACCTCTAGCCTGTAATGCACACATACACACACATACACACACATACAAATATTCGATATGCAAACACATACAACATCGGTCAGTGAAGGAGGATAGAGTTATGCTCAACACAGGCTGCTCGAGGCCACAGGTTCACAGGTCATCTCCACCGTCCTGGCATCATCATTTAACATTGGTGATGGAATGGGCTAGCGTGTGGGCAATGACTGCAGAGCATAGAAGTGAAGTTGGGCTAGCTAGCTAACATGGAGAGCAGAGTATGTAGGGTCATCTAGCTAGCTAACATGGTAACATGGAGAGCAGAGTATGTAGGGTCATCTAACTAGCTAGCATGGAGAGCAGAGTATGTAGGGTCATCTAGCTAGCTAACATGGAGAGAAGAGTATATAGGGTCATCTAGCTAGCTAGCATGGAGAGCAAAGCAGTACATTGGGCTAACTACCTAGCATGGAGAGCAGAGAAGTACATTGGGCTAGCTAGCTAGCATGGAGAGCAGAGTATGTAGGGTCTAATCTAGCTAGCTAGCATGGAGAGCAGAGCAGTACATTAGGTTAGCTAGCTAGCGATGGTGCTGAGCAGTGGTGTGGGCAGATGAATGGCGAGGGAATTAAAGCTACCTGCCGAGGGGTGGGGGAGGGGTGGAGGGGGGTTGGAGGAGGCGTGGGGAGCCCCCAGGGTAGAATGTGGTGTCCTGGGTTGGGGCGATGTACTGGATGAGGTCGATGTGGTGGGTGTCCTGGTCGTCCTGGTCCATACTCTCACTAGTCACACGCTGCCGTTGGAACTGTCGTCTCTTAGGGGATCCTGACACACACACACACACACACAGGGTACACAAATACACAGGGTACACACTGTGTAAGAAATCACGCTCACAGCTGAAAGTCTGAACACTGGTGAGTAGACAAAGACGTGTCTCTAACTGGTTAAATTACTTTGAATTGATTTGCTAATGTGAAATCTATGTTCTGGACGTGTGGCAGCTCCAGGGTGGAGGAGTCTGGAGGTCTGTAGGGGTGAGACAGGAAGTTTGGAAGGGTGAGACAGGAAGTCTGGAGGGGTGAGACAGGAGGTCTGGAGGGGTGAGACAGGAAGTCTGGAGGGGTGAGACAGGAAGTTTGGAGGGGTGAGACAGGAGGTCTGGAGGGGTGAGACAGGAAGTCTGGAGGGGTGAGACAGGAGGTCTGGAGGGGTGAGACAGGAAGTCTGAAGGGGTGAGACAGGAGGAGCTGAGAACGAGGATGCTTCCTGTGAGTTAGGGTTAGGATGCTTCCTGTGGGATAGGGTTAGGATGCTTCCTGTGAGTTAGGGTTAGGATGCTTCCTGTGAGTTAGGGTTAGGATGCTTCCTGTGAGTTAGGGTTAGGATGCTTCCTGTGAGTTAGGGTTAGGATGCTTCCTGTGAGTTAGGGTTAGGATGCTTCCTGTGGGAGCCCAACAGACCTGGAAGTTGTTGGTCCTGTGTATTCTGCTGGTGTGTGTGTGGTGTGTGTGGAGAACAGCAGGGAGGCTGAGAAGGCCTCCGAAATATTGAACCTTGCGTCACTGAGCCATCTGTCAGGGTGTGATCTCAGTGTGTGAGAGGTGTGTGTGTGAGCGGTGTGTGTGTGAGCAGTGTGTGTGTGTGTTGGCAGCCTAGAGAAAAGTGTGGAGAAGCTCTCTGTCTCCAGCATCAGTGTATGGAGCTCCTAAAACCAGGAAACACCGTCTGGCAGGACACCTCACACTCACCACACACACACTCACCACACACACACTCACCACACACACACACACCCCCCAGTCTCTCCCCCCAAGTCCCCCCCCCAGTCTCTCCCCCCCCCAATCCCCGTCCCGTCCTGTCCCCTCCCCCCCAGTCTCTCCCCCCCAGTCTCTCACCCCTGGTGTCCAGGCTGGAAGCTCTCTGCCCGTGCTCCAGTCTCCAGCGGTGGATCCTGAGGTACGGGCTGGCCCCCTCCAGGCTGGCGTGGCGGCGCAGCCTGCTGAAGAACTGCAGCACGGGGCCCTGGCCCCCTGAACCCCCAGGGGCCCCCGAGGAGCCACCCTCACACACACTTCCCCCCCCTGGGCTGCCCCCGTTCCTTGAGCCCCTACCCACCTCAATCTGGGATGGGAGGATGGGGGAGGGAGGGGGTAAGAAGGGGGGAGGAGAGAGAGAGAGATGGAGAACAGAAAGAGGAGTAATCTGCTGACACAGGGGTGATTACTCTCTAATGTTACTAGCATTAGAAGGACTCATAATCATATAACAATGACCTTCTGACATTCCTATTCTATGGCAGAATAGAGGAGAGAAGATGAGGAGAGGAGAATCAGGACTCACAGAGCTGGTGCTGAGCTCCTTGGAGCGGGGGCCGGGGGGGGTCTCCCTGAAGCTGCTGCCCCCCAGGCTGGGCAGGCTGTCTCCGGGGAGGGGGGAGCTGGGGCTGCCCCCCAGGCTGGGCAGGACTGTATGGGGCAGGGGGCACGACTCCGGCTACACACACACCATACACACACACCATACCATACACACACACACACACCATACACACACCATACCATACACACACAGTAAATCATGTAGATGAGACTTGTCTACCACATGTCTATAACCCTGCTGGCTAGAGGACTTGTCTCCACCTTGAGATATTCACTTACACACACACACATTCACACAAACTCACACACACTCACACACAGACACGCACAGCCTGGGCGGCCCCTGGAGGGTCAGGAGGGAACTACACCTGCTGCTCACCTGGAAGATGGAGAGAGCTGACTTGGATGCAGGACGCGTTGTCATGGCAATGCTGTTCTCCGGGGAATCGCACTCATGAATCGTGAGGATTCGCAAGGTTGGAGGAGGGAGGTGGAGGGAGGGAGGAGGGAGACGGAGGGAGGGGGGAGGGAGACGGAGGGAGGGGGGAGGGAGGCGGAGGGAGGGGGGAGGGAGGTGGAGGGAGGGAGGAGGGAGACGGAGGGAGGGGGGAGGGAGACGGAGGGAGGGGGGAGGGAGACGGAGGGAGGGGGGAGGGAGGCGGAGGGAGGGAGGAGGGATATGGAGGTTTATGAGTCGAGCGTTTTTGAGGTGGTGAAAGTCTCCCTCAGTCAGAGTGTATCTGAGAAGAAGAGCACATCCAGGAGGCTGGCAGGTCAAACTCACACACACACGTGCGTGAGTGTACACACACAGCTCAGCTTACTGGCAGAGCATTCAAAGATGCCCTTCTAAGATGGTCTAGTGTGTGTGTGTAGCCAAAGAGTGTGTGTGTGTTTAAGTGTAGATTGTCTGTGTGTGTGTGGGTGGTTAATACATGCGTGTGTATGTGTAGGTGGTCGGTGTGTGTTTAGATGGTCAGTCTGTAAGTGTGTGTGTCTGTAGGTGGACAGAGTGTGTCGGCAGTAGTGTTGTTTTTTGCGGCCTGTTTTAGTCAAGTCTTTGTGTCAAGCTGGCATTTGAGCTTTTATTCGTTTTAGTCACGTTCAGACTCTTTTTAGTCTAGTCAAGGGTTAGGGTCGACTAAAAGTCTAAGCATTTTAGTCTTCTTTTAGTCAGAATTATCCATGACTATTTTCGTCTAGTTTTAGTTTAAGAAAACTGATGACATTTTAGTCTAGTTTTAGTTGACGAAAACTGATGACATTTAGTTTAGTTTTAGTTGACGAAAACTGATGACATTTAGTCTAGTTTTATCTTTTTGGAAATTTTATTTTAGTTTCTTTTTAGTATTGCAACTCTATTTAACCCAGTCAATATAGTATACGTACCTAGTAGTATCGACAAAACCAAAATTCTCTTTTAGCCAAACCCATTTCAAACAACGTTATCTTATATTATTGTTACCTTATAGACTCAAGAATACGTCCATTCCAGATACGGAAGACGCTCTGATATGCGACTGATGATGCGACTAAACAACACGAAATAACGTTATAACATTTCGTCTCATCTCGTTTTGGTCAACGAAAATCAAGAGACATTTTAGCATATTTTTGGGGGGTAAACCACATTTTGTCTAGTTTTTATTAACAATATTGCACTATACATTTAATTATAGTCATTTTCACAAGACCAGCATTTACGTTGCATCTCGTCTCGTTTTCGTCACATGATAAAGGGTTGTTGACGACAACATTTAGTCATAATTTTAGTTGACGAAAGCAACACTAGTTGGCAGTGTGTGTGTGTGTGAGCAGGGAGCTAAGACTGACCTCCGACCTTTCTCCTGCTCCTTCTTGCCGTGGTCAAAGAGTGCCGCCTCGTTGAAGGACACGCGCCGGCCGCTGGTGCCTGTGGACAGGAAGCGCTCCGTCTGCAGGTCGGGAGAAGGGGAGGCCGACTGGCAGTCAGCCTCCTCCACCCTGATGGTGATCTCTGCTGGGGAGGACCAGTGGTCAGGGTCTGGAGGGTGTGGGTGGAGGGATGGAGGGTGTGAATGGAGGTGTGGGAGGAGGGATGGAGGGTGTGGATGGATGAAGGGTGTGGGTGGAGGGATGGAGGGTGTGAATGGAGGTGTGGGAAGAGGGATGGAGGGTGTGGATGGGTGGAGGGTGTGGATGGAGGGTGTGGGTGGAGGACCAGGTCTTTGTCTTCTTCTCACCATGTGTGAGCTGGCAGTCCTCTGTGTAGGTGGTGTTGGTCTTCTCCGGGTCGTCAGCCCTGGGGGGGGGGGGGGGGGGGGTCAATACACTGACATCTGTAGAGCACAGCAATATATGTGTGTGTGTGTAGGTGTGTATGTTCACAGACTGCAGACGGAGTTTATGGGAGACATGAGATTAAGCACTGCCGATGGCTGCTATGAAATCTCATTACACCTATCATCTAGCAATATGGCCTGCTCTGTCTGCTCCAGCCTCTCTGCTCCAGCCTGTGTGTGTGTGTGTGTATGTGTGTGTAGGTACCGGGCATAGCGGCAGCCGTGGCGGCGGTGGCAGCAAACTAGCAGCAGTGAGGTGAGAGACACCAGAGCTCCTCCAAGGACCACCAGCAGCACCAGCAGCACCGACGAGCCCTCCGGGGGGGGGGCGGGGGCCAGGGGTGCCCCCTGGTGGGGAAAGGGGAGGGGGAGTTGGGGAGGAGAAGGGAAGGTAGAGAGGGTCATATTAGTAAGTAGCCCTGTGTGTGAGTTAGATGTTTATCATGCTTCGTTTCATCATCAGAGATCTAGTGGGCCCCTACAGCCTTCTAGAACCTCCTAGAGTCTTCTAGAACCATTCTGAACATTCTAGAACCACTCTGAACATTCTAGAACCACTCTGAACATTCTAGAACTTCCCACCACTGTAGGAAATCAGCTCAGTTCCAAACAGTTGTTCCTCTGTTGTTTGAGGGGGAGAGCAGGGAGAGGGGGTGGCCCCAGGTGTGCTCATTGTTCCGAGGGTGAAATGTTAAGTGCACTGCACATCTCCAGAGCAAGAGAGGGAGGGAGGTAAAGAGGGGGCGGGGGTGAGAGGAGAGAGAGAGGGAAAGGGGAGAGAAAGGGAAGTAGAGAGAGAGAGGGAAAGAGAGAGGGAGAACTCAAAACAATGCAGAGCCCACATCAAAGGGCTGGAAGCCACTTAAAGCAGGTCTGTGTCTCTGGAGGATAAAAACCCACAGCACACCCCTCACACACCTGTTATAACCATGTTATAACACCACATAGATACTACCTCCTCCTTGTTAACTATATCTATACACTACCTCATCTCTGTTATCTATATAGGATGTACAGTGTGTGGGTGACGTTGGCATGGTAACCACAGCCACAGATAACCCTTCAGATCCTGGAAATGAAACTTGAAATGAGATTATGGTGGATTAGACTGGAGCAGGGATACACAATAAAGAGGTTCTCCATTAGCCAGCCATTAAAGCTGAACAGAATAGAAACACACACACACACATACAAAAGGACATGCACACACCGACAAAAACACGCGCACACACACAGGGAGGGAGGGAGGGAGGAAGGGAGGGGGGAAGGAGGGAAGGAGGGAAGGAAGGAGGTGTAGCGATGACAGACACACTTACAGTAGAGTTGTCTGGTGGGGTGTTCCAGACAGTCGAGTCATTGCTCATGGTCCAGGCCTGCGTCACTGTCCCCTTTAAACACAAACAAGGACACATCACCTCCACCCTGTCACCCCCTACACATCACCTCCACCCTGTCACCCCCTACACATCACCTCCACCCTGTCACCCCCTACACATAAACCAGTTAAGCTCCATCCCTCAGTGAGGTGCAATTCTTGAGGTTCTCAAGAGCACGAGAAAGAAGGTGGGGGAGACAGGGTGAGGAGAGAGAGACAGGGTAAGGAGAGGTGAAAGAGAAAGAAGGAGAGAAGGGAAGAAGAGAGAGAGAGAAGGAGGTAGAGGGGGGAGGAGAGAGAGAGGGAGGGAGAGAGAGGGGGAGGAGAGGGGGAAGAGAAAGAGAGGGGAGGAGAGAGAGGAGAGAGAAGGAGGAGAGAGAGGTGGAGGAGAGAGAGGGGGAGGGAGAGAGACTGTCTGGTGCTTCTCAGCTGGCTGGTCTCTCCTGCGTTCCCTTACACAGATCACAGCTATTAATGCTGCAGCAGCCTTCGACTCACACACACACACCCACGCAGCCCACACACATGAAGTACACACTTGAAAGATGCACACAGCACACACACAACCTTTTGGCACACATGCAGCACACACACACACGTACACACATACGCACACTGGCACACATACCTCCTCAGAAATCCCTCAGCAGGATAGAAACAGCATGCTAGTTCCTCTCAGCTCTCCTCTTCCTGTCTCTCTGTATGAACACGCACACCTGTCTCTCTGTATGAACACACCCACACACACACCTGTCTCTCTGTATGAACAGATTCACCCAGCAGCTCCATCTGCCAACCTACCTGCATGTCTGTCTTCCTTCCTGTCTGTGTATCCTAACTCTCATTTGTCTACCTGCCTGTCTACCTGCCTATCTGTCTGTCTGTTTGACTATCTAAGAGGGTCTTGGCTAGACTGGGGTAAGGTTGAGTCTGGGGCCGGGGTTGGGGCTGTGGCCAGGGTTGACGCTGGGGCCGGGGTTGGGGCTGTGGCCAGGGTTGAGGCTGGGGCCGGGGCTGGGGTTGGGGCCGGGGCTGGGGTTGGGGCAGTGGCCAGGGTTGAGGCTGGGGCCGGGGCTGGGGTTGGGGCAGTGGCCAGGGTTGAGGCTGGGGCCGGGGTTGAGGCTGGGGCCGGGGCTGGGGTTGGGGCCGGGGCTCCTCTAGTTCACCCTGGTGGTCTCGGCTGCTATCCTGGGTGTCTGCCTCTCAAGCACCAGACTTCCACTAACAGCTGCTCCATTATGAGGTGCTCATCATGGGGCTCCTGGCTCCAGCCGTGTCGGTCCAACTCACCCCTCTGTCTTGCAGAACCAGCAGCACCACGAACAACCGTCATGGACGACACCACGGAAGAGACTATCGTGAACTGCCGTTAACAGTTCCACACACTACTGGGATTAACATCGTGCTCTCGTTTTACAGAGGGAGCTGTAAGAAGAGCGGCTAACAAGCGGCTGAAAACTGTTGATCGTCGCAACAAGCCGGCAAGAGGGCAGTTACATGCAGAAGAGATTTGGAGGCTTGGTCTGGTAAACGGGACTGATCACGGTGGTACCTGCCTGTTAGATTCTGCACACTCTATCCAATTTCACATCTTATATCTCATCTCATGGGGGAATTCTCCATGTGCCTTCCGACGCGTTGTGCAAAAAAATCAAGGAAACTATAAAATCACAAATCAGTAGTCGTGGTCGCCTGATAATCTCTGTCGATTTATAATATCCCACGTTTGCAGTCCACGGCGTCTGAAGTAGCCTAACGGACGCATTCCCGTCGTTTGTTGTGGAGAAGGAGTGCCGCTATTCCTCCGTAATTACGGGTTTGCAGTTGTGCTCTCATCTAATGCTATATTTTACCGGGAAGCATCCTCGCGCTGACAGCTGTTTATGGACATGCGTCTTCCTCGATTCTCTGGAATGACGTCTCCGGTTTGACACCCGGTACTCTAGGATGATTACTGCGGGCTCGTGATGCATGTGGACAAAAAACATCTAACAATACCGAGGGGTCAGCATACATTAAACATCTATAGGTAAGAACGAGGGGTCAGGGTACATTAAACATCTATAGGTAAGACCACTCACCTTATTATTTATTGCGTTCCATCAAAGGAAACAGCGGGAGAATCCAACGCCCAACCTTCGGTGAACTCTTTAATTCTGATTTAAATGCTAAAACTATTTATGAATGAAACCCTATTGCTTAAGACACACCCACCATCCAGTGAGAAACGCCACCACGTGACGTAGGAGTGAGGGAAGCGGAGTTACTGAAGAGCTCGCGGCGCGCTGAGGACGAGCGCACATGAACTGCCCATAGTATCGGGGGACACGACGTAATGAATATCGGTTTACCATGATGTCATTCAAGGGAAGAAACTCTCGTCAGAATTCCGCGCCAGCTTAACCATGGGGAACAATTCAAACGAAGAGAGATTATATACTGTGAAGTTTACGAGCCTATAATCATGTATTTGATTATTTCCACAGACCGGCGTCATCACGGCAGACCGGGGGATGAGTGGATAGATGGCTTTCCACCCGCTCGATCAGAACGGGGCTCAATGAACTTGCTGCTTGAGTGTTACTGTGATTTTGCAAACATTGTACTGATCATTTATCCGTAATTGGGTTTAGTGGTCACATTGCCCCCTTGTGGCGACACAGTGGCGTTGCAAGCTCTCACTTTAATAGATGCACTGCAGACCCGGACACACCGGAAAACGTAAGATGTGTTGATGCAGGCCTAGGCCCAGTAGCCTGGCTCTGCCCTCCTACGTACTTCCGCTCAATTTAGATTTTGCTTCTGTACTAGGTCTGGCCATGAGGTAAGTAAGTCAGATGTCTCCGGTTAATTTTCTACCGGCCAATCAGCGAACAGAGGGAGTGGCTGTCGTGCGCTTGTTTGTGTTGAAGTTCCGTGATGGCGGCGGAGAAAGATGCAAGCGAAGCCATTCTGTCCGTTGTGGCAACGCAGCCGAATATCCAACAGATAAAGCCGGAGCAAGAACAAGTTCTGCTGAGTTTTGTTGGTGGCCATGATGTTGTGGCCCTCCTCCCCACGGGGTTCGGGAACAGTTTGATTTTCCAGCTACGGCAGCTAGCTCTGTTACAGTAGTGGTGAAGGAATTGGCTAAGGCGAACGCTAGCGATTGGTTATGGAAGATCAGAGTGGCTCTGGGCAGATACAATAGTTTTAAACTTCAACAGAGTACCCGCTTACAAGGAAGTCAACGCTTGTCAATGGAGCGAGGCCAGACTCTCTGTACAAATGAAATGTACGAGAGTCTGGTTAGGACCAGGCTATAGGCCCAGAGCCATAGAGAGAAAGAGTTGCGTAAACTCCATCGCCTTCAATGAGACTGTGTTTTTTCCAATATATACAAAGTCAGTTATGACTTTCTTGACAGTAGGGCAACATATTATAAAGATGTATGCAGAACAAATGACTTGTATGCAAGTTACTTTCAATGACAATACATAAAAGGTATGAAGAGATTAAGTTACAGTAGCCTACAGCTTTCATATTGGAGATGTGAATACATTTGATACCATGTGAGGCAACATACATGTTTTAGGTGCCGGGATAAGTGGCATACCAGACACATTTCTTTCTGGCTCTGCATAAGACATTAGCTAAAAACTATTTTTGTGGAGGTCGCAGTCGCTTCGGTGAGTCATTTTGATCTCCCGCTCGGCTTTGTTGGGAACTGTTTCGTGACGTATGAACCACGTGACCACCTAGCCTCCTGACCCTCAGGTGACGTAACTCTTTCTCTCTATGGCTTTGCGTAGGCCTAATAAACAATTGCAAAATGTGGGTCCAAGTTAGACCAAAATATCTTGGAAAGACAATATCGTCCAAATGTCTCATTAGAAATAGGTAAATAAAATGGTTTAGGCTATACAACCCTAACCCAGATACACTTAAACCTGAGCAAATAAACTTGATAATCAAACACATTTTAATGTGTCTATCAGTCTGGTTTATAGTATTTAACCTGTAGCGTTTAATTAGTCCCTGTATCAAATAATTCAAATGAGATAATGACTACATTTCCCACAACGCAGCACTTCTGTGAAATAACTACATCTCCCAGAATCCTTGGCGCGCTCTAAAAGGATTCTGGGTAGGTTACGAATGTCCTTGTCCTATCAGGCTCACACTGTCTGACTGTTCACACCAGGGCTTGGGGGTCTTTCTGCTTCGGTTTTCTCCCGAGTAACGTTTAATTCACCAAAATGCTGGCAGCAAGATTTCTCCGTCGCTCCCTGCCTGTGCTGAGGCAAGCTAGATGCTACGCCGACGCTCCCTCCGGTGGTGCACAGATGTCCTTCACATTCGCCTCGCCGACGCAGGTAAATTGAGTCCGCGGCTACATTGGCTTAGCTAGGCCGTACTTAACCTAACCGCGTTTGCACAATTGGAATACATTTGTATTCATACACTGACACTGTCTCCAAATCACAAAACAGTTCGATGTATTATGAGTGCTTGCACATATCAATGTCAAAACTTGTCTAGTTATTGCACATTATTTTTTAAGCCAGCTAGCATTTAGTTAGCTTGCTAGCATTAGAAGCGGTTGTCAAGATTTCTAGCCGTCGTTCTATTGAACGGGCAGAAGGAGGGCGTGCATAGTGCATGTACACAGTGTGGTCCGGTGGAACTGAAGCAACGTTTGCTGAATTAACGAGTAGTTGTCTTACGCGCTAATTAGATCTCTGGTTTGTTAGGTTGCTCGCTCGCTCACAGGGTCACAGGCCCGTGCAGGTTCTGTTTTCTGTCACCTTGGGTGTGTGGGCAGGAACGCTGCCCCTTCTAGACCTCACATTCCCCGCTGCATATGCATTTTAAAATCATGAATTAAACAATCTATACAAGTCGTTGCACGAAATGTTTAGCCTCATACATACCAAATTAGTTGGGCCTCATACGTGGTAACTAATATGTTTACCAAACGGCAAAATCGTATTGCTTATTAGCGCGCTAGTTACAACTCTAGATGGTTGATCGAATCGTGTTGGTAGTCATTTAACGTTGTGTTCCAGACTCGACGACAGCGATACAGCTCAGTCCTCACATTGTCCTTCCTTGATGTTGTCATGGTATCCACTAGCATCCCTAATACCTGTGCAGCAGGTGTTATCGCCATGCCAACCCCTGTACTCTGGATACCTGTACGTGATGGTGAAATAACCCCCCCCTGTCTCCTGCCCCCCCCCCCCTCTCCTGCTCCCCCAGGTGTACTTTAAGGAGGTGAGTGTGAAGCAGATTGATGTTCCCACCCTGACGGGGGCATTTGGCATCCTGCCAGCCCACGTCCCCACCCTGCAGGTGCTGCGGCCCGGCGTGGTGACAGTCTACAACGATGATGGCTCCGCCGCCAAGTACTTCGGTGAGGGGGTGTATAGAGGTTAGGGTGAGGGGGTTATAGGGGTGAGGGGGGTGTAGAGATATTAGAGGTGTTGAAATTAATCGATGCATGGCGATGCGGACATGGACGATGCTGCATGGATGCAGTGGCCGACCAGAATCGATTATAACGCAATTATGTCGCTAGTTCATTTTCCGGCCGCAGCATAAACATTCAAATAAAAAATAACATTCTCAGTAACCTAACCCGTTTCATCTACCTGACGTCATTCGTCGCGATTCGCATACGTTCCAGAGCAAAATGACTGAGGGTGGTTGTGAGATCGTCCTTAAAAACTCCAAGCGTTTTTAAAGCTGAGATATGGAACTGCATTTCGGATTTTACCAACAGGCTGGGAAACACAAACTGGATACACCGCATGCAATATGCAATTCCTGTCACACCAAAATTAAATACATTGGGAACACTACCAACTTAAGGAATCACGTTAGGCGTTTGCATCCTGAGTTGCTAGCAACAACACCTGCCGCGCGAAATGCAAACTCTGGGCCAGCAACTCCGAGGATGCAACTCTGTTTTCAATACTGCTAATAATGCTGTCTGCTGTGTTCAGACCTTGTTAAATAAAAAAGATTGTTTATATCTTACTACTTGTATTTTTGGATGAAAACATAACCATATGAAGTAATATAGAGAACTGTATTATATTGAACTATACAGTATCTTAATGCATTCTGTCAAGTCAAATATCCTATACGGCTTTAATAGAGAAATGTATTTGACGCATCGAGATATCGAATCGCTGACATGATAATCGTAATCGAATCGTGAGATCCGAATCATGAGATCAGTGAAGATTCAGGGTTAGGCAGGTGGAACCTCTAATACAGGGGTACTCAATTAGAAACCCAAAAGGTCCACTAACCAAATTTCCATTCAGTCCAGGGTCCGGAACAATTATGGTTTATTTTTCTGGCCCTTACCTCAGAGTTCTGGGGGTAATTTTGTTCAAAGTGTCCATGCTTTGTGTCATAATGACCATAGCCGCGGGAACATAGGATATTTTATCAGGGGGGTGCCGCTGGGGGGGGGGGGGGGGTTCTTAATGTTGCGGGGCGGTAGGGATGGACTGGGAGTAAAAATAGGTCATGCACATTCTGTTTGATGTGATGCTAGTTCGTGAGAACGCTAGGATACTTAATGCGAGCGCGCGTAGCACGCAAGATCATTTTTTTTTGCCTTTATTTGAGCACAAAATAGTTTTTTGAGCTTTATGTAAAATGAACATAGCCGTTTTTCAATTGGTAAAACCTTGTCTAGTGAAGGTGATGTCTTTTTGTCAATTTTTCAGGCCACCTTTACGTGTCTTAGCCTGGTTTTCCATCGTTATTCTTCTCCCGGTGCTCCCGATGGCCAGTCCGCTACTGCGGGGCTGGGCCGCGGTGGAGTATTTTCAAGTCATATTATTGGAAATTCTCGTTGCTGTCAGGGGGTGCTACAGCACTCCTAGTTCCCACGGTCATGATAGTGACGTTTCACATTAGCTACCACTATTGACAAGGGCAACCGTCTCATTAAACACATCGGTTTTGTGCGCCCCACCGGCAGCACAAATGCATACTTGTCTGAAATTAGGTATTTTTGGAATCAACTTTTCGCCGGGTTTAGAGCATGCCATGTTTTTCGCTAAGGAAGAAACAGGTACTGTTAGCAAATCGATTAGCCTGCGTTGTTGCGAATGACACACACAACCTAACCCACAGAGGTTGCAACCAACTTTCAGTGAGTGAGTTGTCATGGTGATTACAGTTATTAAAGCTCCTGATTGGACCTTTGTATTGGACAAGTAAGATAGAAACCACATTTAGTTGGAACAAAAAGATGTGCCGGTTAAAATGGAAACGTTCGTCAAAATGAATTAATTCCATAATAATATATTGGTTATAGGTCCGGGTCCGGATAGGGAACCACCTGGGTCCGGACCGCGGTCCGCCAATTAGTGACCCCTGCTCTAATAGATATGGGGGCTCCTCTGTACATGCAGGGTCACTGGGTTAGGGAAACACTGTCTGTGTTGTAACCTGTACATGTCTTGTACGTGTGTGTGTGTGTGTAGTGAGCAGCGGTTCCGTCACAGTCAACGCTGACTCGTCAGTCCAGCTCCTGGCTGAGGAGGCGGTACCTCTGGACCAGCTGGACCTGGCAGTGAGTACTCTGCTACAACACATGATTGTCGTTTATTATTTATTTAGTGGTTTTCAGACAGTGTTTGCAGGTGGAAGACTGAGTATCAATGTGCTTCTTTTCCTCCCCCTCCAGGCAGCGAAGGCCAACCTGGAGAAGGCCCAGTCTGAGATGTCTGGTGCTGGGGATGAGGCGTCCAGGGCAGAGGTGCTCATCAGTATAGAGGCCAACGAGGCCATCGTAAAGGCCCTGGAGTAGAGCTCTGGTACGACTCTCACACACACACACACACACACACATTTCTCTCTGCCTACAGCTGTCAGAGGTCCTCAACCCTGGAACACAGTTTAGACACGTTCACCTCTCACAGAGAGCTGTAACCTTCATCTGGTTTACCAACCCTGCTTTTTCCCTCTCCACTCTCCCTGCTCTCTCCCTCTCCCTTTCCACTCTCCCTGCTCTCACCCTCCACTCTCCCTGCTCTCTCACTCTGCTCTCCACTCTCCCTCTCCTCTCCCTGCTCTCTCACTCTCCTCTCTCCCTGCTCTCTCACTCTCCTCTCCCTGCTCTCTCACTCTCCTCCCGGCTCTCTACCTGCTCTCTCCCGGCTCTCTCCTCTCTTCAGGTAGCGTCACATCGGTGTTAAGGAAAATCAAGATCAAAAATCGTTTGTTTCCTAGTCAAGTCAGAAACCACAAGATCTCGCTTGCTTTGTACAGTGGATGAATTTACCAATAAATTTATTTGGAATTTAATCCTGTGTTGCTTCCTTCATTGGAGTTGGCTTGTTACTAAGGTGTGTCGTCATGGAGACACGGTGCATACAGGAAGGACAGCAGAACATCCAGGATGTGCATAGTTCTGACCATAGATATATATAGACTAGATGTCTTACGGCGGAGTCTAGAGCGTCCGCACATGGCGGCCATCTTGCTACAGTCAACTCGCTCACCCATAACATTGTGTTGATGCTACATGTACTTTTTAAATGACCATAACTTGCTCAATTGTTTTTTTGTTGTTGCGTACTTAGATGGAATAGAAGTATGCAGTGGCATAATAAATAAATAAAAATAGAATAGAAGTATGCAGTGGCATACTTTTTTTTTAAATATAGAATAGAAGTATGCAGTGGCATACCGACATCTCTGACGTTGATAACAAACCAAACAGTTAAAAAATCGGTTGAAAATTGAGCAAGTTATGGTCATTTAAAAAGTACATGTAGCATTAACACAATGTTATGGGTGAGCGAGTTGACTGTAGCAAGATGGCCACCATGTGCGGACGTTCGACAACGCGGACGAGACATCTACCCTTTATATACATTTATGGTTCTGACTACTGTGGTGTCTAGGGACAGTCACGAGTAACCAGCCACATCAGAATAAGATTTCTCAATGACATGGATCCTGTTGGAGCAGGTCGCTGTGTCTCCACATCTCTGCTACCGGGCAGGAACGTCCTGGTCTGTGTCCTGGCCCCTTCTTCCTGCTACACTGACACTAGGACACAATGTTCAGATTGTTCTGCACTGTGCAGGCTGGTGTAGTTCCACCTCCCACCACTAGATGGCATATGCCCCTGTAATTTACCCAGGACCTGGCTGCAGGCTTGTAGAAACGACATTACATATGCAAAAAGAAAAGCTTTCTTTGTTTTCTTATATCGAAATCCCATCATTTTTCACTGTTTAAACAATATGACGGGTGCTTATGTGAGGTATGTAACAGACGTAGCCACGCTCCGTCACAACAAGGTATCGTCCGCTACTCGCTGAGCTCGAACGCACAACTTCTGACTTGCCAAGCGATACCACTACCAACTACGCCAAAGAAAAGCTAGCTCTTCATTGATGCGGGTGGCCTGTTACATTAGCCTGGTCCTAACCAGACTCTCGTACATATCATTTGTACAGAGAGTCTGGCCTCGCTCCATTGACAAGCGTTGACTTCCTTGTAAGCGGGTACTCTGTTGAAGTTTAAAACTATTGTATCTGCCCAGAGCCACTCTGATCTGCCATAACTAATCGCTAGCGTTCTCCTTAGCCAATTCCTTCACCACTACTGTAACAGAGCTAGCTGCCGTAGCTGGAAAATCTAACTTTTCCCGAACCCCGTGGGGAGGAGGGCCACAACATCATGACCACCAACAAAACTCAGGAAGGATTGTTCTTGCTCCGGCTTTAACTTATGGATATTCGGAGGCGTTGCCACAACCACATAATAGCTTCGCTCGCATCTTTCTCCGCCACCATTACTGAACTACAACTCAAACTAGTGCTCGACATCAATGTCATCGTTCTCAGCCACCCCCTCTGTTCGCTGATTGGACCTACACATTTTTTTTCTTCTGAAAACTGACTGATGCACTGAAATCCCAGACCTAGTACAGATGCAAAATCCAAATTGAGCGGAAGTACGTAGGTGGGCAGAGCCAGGCTACTGTTACATACCTGAGGAGTGAGTTTCACAGGTTCACACCCGTTACATTTATGTAAGCACAAACCAACAACATTTAAATAATAATATAAGGACATCCACCCATCAATCAAACTTTAGCTGCACAGAGGTAATATTCAGCCGGCTAGATAGCTAGCTACAATACCTCAGTTCACCACTTCAAACTGTGTTTTTAAAGCGGAGCTATTTTAATACCACCACTGAGTTGCGTTTCCACCCTGCTATCTACTGGTGTAATATGATCATTACAAGTGCTGTCCTCATAATAAACCACCAGATGGCGGTGTTGAAGCGCTGACCGTCAATGCCGACATTTAGTGTTTGAATGTGAACATTACCAGTGCAGTTCTCACATTACACCACCAGTTGGCGGTATAAAAACTCTGATGACCTAGAGCCATTGAAAAAGACAGTTCTTTTTTTAAACAAAGGGAGAGAATGGAGAGAAGGGAGATAGAAAGGGGAAAGAGAGATGTAGAGAGAGAGAGAGAGACTTGTCTGGGTTATCAGATGCTTCGCCAGGTTGGGATCAGAGGTGTTTTGGTTCTATGGATCGGAGAGAGATCCTCTGATTAGCTGCTTGGTTCCACTTCAGACCAGCGGGGTTCTCTGTAGAAGCATGATATCCTCAGGCACTTGGGAGGCCCCACATGGACATACACTCATGCACACATATACACACAACGTTTTTGTAGTCAAGTCTTAGCATGCCAACAGACTGGTGAGGCCAGATCAGTGTTGTGAGTCAGGCTGCTTCAACAGGACGCTACCAAGAGAGACCAGCTGACACCAGACACCCACTCTTCCTGGGAAACGGTCTACTTCCTTTGAGCTGAAGGCTCTTTAACAGAGCTTTAGTGGAAGAGATATTCTGCACACACACTCTCTGAGAAGTGGCTGCAAGGAATCCTCTGACCCCTCCCTCTCTTCTCCCTCACTCTCTCCCTCACTCACTCTCTCCCTGTCCCAGCCTCTGCCCCAGCCTCTGCCCCAGCCTCTGCCCCAGCCTCTGCCCCAGCCTCTGCCCCAGCCTCTGCCCCAGCCTCTGCCCCAGCCCTGCCCCAGTCAGTGTGTCTGTCTGGGCTGACAGAGCTCAGTGGTTTCTCCTCTGAGGCTCCTGGAAAATATGCTGCCAACATCCAGACAGTTTCCACTGTGGCTCCCCACACACACACACACACACACACACCTCCAGCTAAAGGCCACACATAGATACTGGTCCACATATATATCATGGGCCTCTCTCCTCTCCTCAGTCTCTCTCCTCTCCTCAGCTATCTTTCTGTCCTCTCCCCTCCCCTCCTCTTCTCTCTTTCCTGGAAAATGTTTGTAATTCTTTGTGTGTGTAAGTGTGTGTGACAGTGTTTATATGGGCGCATGTTTGAGAGGTTGTGTGTGTGTGCAGATAATGGCTGTCATCCAGTGACTGCTGACACTGCTGCCCTTGGCTCTGCATAGAGAGGTGGAGAGAGAGAGACAGAGGTGTAGAGGGAGAGACATAGAGAGAGGGAGGTAGAGAGGAAGAGGTGGAGGGAGAGAAAGGTGGAGAGAGAGAGAGACAGAGAGAGGTGGAGGGAGATGGAGAGGTGGAGAGAGAGAGACCCAACCCAGACCCCCACAACTATAACCCTGATAACCCAAACATGATGCGAAGGGGGAGGGTGTGTCAGCCTTTATTACCACACGTGTCAGTTTGTATCAGCTGCATTATAAAGACATCCTGATTAGCTGCTTTATAAACACATCCTTAATTGGTCAGTTCAGAAAGACTGTATCTGTGAGCAGATCAGGTGCCACAGCAGAGATGAACAGTGACTGGCTGGCTGGAAGTGGCTGGCTGGAAGTGGCTGGCTGGAACTGGCTGGCTGGAACTGCTGTAGCTGGCTGGCTGGAACTGGCTGTCTGGAACTGCTGAAAGTGGCTGGTTGGACAGGATGACAGGATGTTGGGTAACAGCATTTTGGTGACGTGAGAACCAAGACCAGTCCTGCAGCTCAGATGTTGAGAAATACTGCTGACTTCTGTTATCGCGACATTCCAGAGTGTTGTCATCACACACAGGCTACAGAATCCCCAGGTGTTCTAGAACATCAGATATCTTCTAGAACATCTACGAGTTCTTAACACCTTCAGGTATATTATGGAATCACAGGAATGCGTTGTAGAAACAGACTCATTCCGGGTCCACAAGACCATGCTGGAAGCTCACTCTGGGCGACCCATCGTGGTGACCGTGTGGTTCAACCGTGTTCAGAACACACTAGCACTGACAGCACTGCAGGATGAATCTGGCTGGTTAGCTGGCTGACTGGCTGATTTGCTGGTTAGCTGACTGGTTAGTTGTCTGGCTGTCTGGTTAGCTGACTGGCTGGTGACCCAATCAGCTGGCTAACTGGCTGTATGTGGAATAAATCCTCCTTAGTTTTGGACTGGAATAAACTCTGCTGCAGGAGTGGAGTAAGTGACGTAGTTGGGTGAGAAGCTGGAGGTCTATTTTGAGCGAGTGATGGTGAGAAGACTGTTTCACATTCTATTTCTATGTTTCTCTGACGTCCCAGTGGAGAGGAGGGGAGGGGCCTGGTGGCTGAGATGTCGTTACTTTGACCTGTACCTGCTAAATACAGACTGACCACCCAAACTGTAGAACTTTGGGTATGGTTAGGGTTAGGCAGCGCTGGGTTAGGTTAGGAAGATGACACACACACGCTCACACATCCACGCACACACATATAGAAAACACACTTGAAAATACAAAATATGCCAGCACATACACATGCACAGTGAGTGTTGGTAATGAAGGGTGGGTCATCATTGGTTCACAGAACCTCATAAAACATTTCCCACAGCTCGCTCTCACACACATAAACACACAGTTACTCAGTCACTCACACACACACACACACTCTCTCACTCTCTGCGTGTGAGAGAGTGTGTGTGTAGCGTGTCTCGTGTAGCGTGGCCAGCACACCTCAGGCTCATGACTGAGCTGATTGATCAGAGATGGCTCATCTCTGGGGTGACTGAGATGGGTGGATTTCTGCTCCTTCTCTCTCTCTCTCACACACACACACACACACACACACACACACACACAGTCACTCACACACACTCTCTCTCATACACAAACACAGTCCCACACTGGTAAACACACAGGTCCCTGACACTCAGTGTGTCACTCCAGTATCTGATACCATCTGATGTGTCAACAATCCTGGCTCCTTAATCACTCAAAAGGCTGCAGCTCACAGTACACACACACACAGTACACACACACAGTACACACACAGTACTACTACAGGACTACAGCTTCTAATACTCTCACAGTACTACTACACAATACTACAGCTCCTAATACTCTACATAATGCTCTCACATTCCTTCTCTCACAGTAATACTCTCTCAGTGATAGTTTGATTGACTGGTCTGGGGAGGAGTCTTGAGAGATCGGTTGTTTATTTGTCTTCAGGTGTTCAGCTGGTATCCAAGGCCCTTTGTTTATGGTCTGTTTGTTGCCAGGTGACATTTCTTCTCTTTAGAGGAAGACGCCACCCTTGAAATTTCTGCAGCTTTCGGTTCATTTGCGCTTTGTTAAGGTCGTAACAGCGCGGGGTGTGGCTCTGCTTGCATGTCCTTTCAAGGAAAAAACGCCCGTTCGGTTATCTACCGATAGAGACCTCTTCAATTACTGCAAGCGCATTCATTCCGTTCGTGGAGAGCGCGCATTAGTGCCTGGGATTGGGAGAGAGGAACACACTACAGGAGGAATTACATGGCTACCTTAAATCACATGCTGACATAGCAAGAACCCGCTCGAGCTCTACCCTTCCATATCCGAGAGGGACGGACTAGCTGTCACCCCCGCTCCCCGCCCCCGCTGTGAACACGACAGACCCCGGAGCACGGACGTCACACAGGCATTACAGGAACGGTGAACGAGCCAAGTGGAGAAGTCTCTTGGTCTGTCGGTACGCAGCGTGTAGGAGAGTGGACGCACAGATTTGCTGAATTTCCCGTGAGACGGTGTTGCATACGGCCGCTATCTGGATTTACCGGAGAGCTCTTTATAGCGCGGGGAACCTACATGCCCAAACTGGGGAAACTTGGAAAATCCAAGACTTTAACGCGAAGCTTTAAAGTTTTCGCCACTATCATTGGTAAGTAGCACCAACGACTTCAGTTAGGAAAACAATGTTGATGTTAGGGTTAGTGGTCACTGGTCTACAGATTGAACTGAAAACACATTATAGACCTACATATCATAAATTCCAACTTTTTCCAACTATTCAAAAGTTCACGGAGGGGACTGAAATGTTGAGAGAATCACGGATTTTCGATTAACCAAACGTTATTTAACAAGCAGTTCCACGTATTTTTCTCAATGTTGTAGCCTACAGTTTAGGTGTTGATCTCCAGTTAGTGACCTCGGTTCCAGTCAGTGCGTTCGTAGCTTTATGACACAGCTTCCCAACGGTTACATTAGTTGTGTTTCATCACGAGATGCCCCCAACATTAGGCTGGCGTTGCTCAACGTGAAATGCTGAAAACGTGTTATTCTGGTAATTCCGTACTTGTGCCCGGGATACATTATCTAGATTACAGGGGAGCCGCTGTTTCAGCAGGTGGTTAGAGCCTCGCCTCACCTGCACAGCTCACCTACGGTGTTTCAGCAGGTGGTTAGAGCCTCGCCTCACCTGCACAGCTCACCTACGGTGTTTCAGCAGGTGGTTAGAGCCTCGCCTCACCTGCACAGCTCACCTACGGTGTTTCAGCAGGTGGTTAGAGCCTCGCCTCACCTGCACAGCTCACCTACGGTGCGTCACCTGTCCCCCAGAGGGCACCTGCGAGTCTTACCCATCCCAAAGCTGCAGCCGCAGCAGAAATCGGTTCCAGAACAAATTAAATGGGGGGGCCGGGACGGGACGGGCTGGGACGGGCTAGGCTGGGACGGGACAGACGGGCTGGGATGGGACGGGCTGGGACGGGGCGGGACGGGCTGGGACGGGATGGGGCGGGACGGGCTGGGACGGGCCGGGACAGACGGGACGGGCTGGGCAGGGACGGGCCGGGACAGACGGGACGGGCTGGGACGGGCCGGGACAGACGGGCTGGGCAGGGACGGGCCGGGACAGACGGGACGGGCTGGGACGGGCCGGGACAGACGGGCTGGGCAGGGACGGGCCGGGACAGACGGGACGGGCTGGGACGGGCCGGGACAGACGGGACGGGCAGGGCTGGGATACTCGCTAGAGAGTTACTTGTAGTGAAGCTTTGGTTGTTATTATGCAAAACTCATGAAAGGAGTGTACAAGACCAGCCATCTCTCTCTAATGACTAGGCGTACTTCCTGAAGAGAACTCTGCTAGCCTTATTTACATAGTGCTAGCGAGGACTCTGACGTCATAGCACCACTATCAGGGCCAGCACCTGATAACGCCAAGGTTTGACTCTCTCTCTCTCTCTCTCTCTCTCTCTCTCTCTCTCTCTCTCTCTCACACACACACACACATTTAGTCATTTTAGCAGACGCTCTTATCCAGAGCGACACACACACACACACACACACACACACACGTTAGCTAGAATTGTGCAATCCAACAGAATGCTAGCAGATAACATGCCATGTCACTTAGGAACATAATCTTTCCTGTGCTAGACAGGGAGCAGTATTTACATTTAGTCATTTAGCAGACGCTCTTATCCAGAGCGACTTACACTAAGTACAGGGACATTCCCCCGAGGCAAGTAGGGTGAAGTGCCTTGCCCAAGGACACAACGTCATTTTGCACGGCCGGGAATCGAACCAGTGACCTTCTGATTACTAGCCCGATACTCTAACCGCTCAGCCGCCTGACTCTTAAAACACCACCACTTCTGTAGCCTGATGCCAGCAGGTTTAGAGGCAGTGCTAAGTTGTCACGCCTTGTTAGATGTCTTGCCCAGGGTCTATCCCAGTACAGGACCCTGGTGGTTCTAGGTCAGGGACTAGGAACGGCCTGTAGTGGTGCTGGACTCATGCTGACATGTTATGAATGGTCTGGGTCTCAAGCCCCACCCCCTTCATCACACACAAACAGCCGATTGGCTCTCACACACAAGAATGGGAGCGAGCGAGTGGGTGAGGATCGACCTCGTTGGTGAGAATAGGGACAGCGTCTCTGCGCCACGTGGGCGTGAATCTACTCCTGCTATTGGCTGAGGCGCCCGCGTGCTGGGCCAGCTCTAGTGATTGACAGAAACTCATTGTTGCTTTTTCACTGGAGTCGCCTTGAGCATGGGGACGTAGCGCTGCAGCACCGTATTAATCCAATGAGGTTTATAATCACCGCAGATCCTCTGTTTAGCTTCTTTTAATCTTTGGGCCGCATGTCTTTCATAGAATAACAAGAATCAGTGGATAGGCCCATCAGTCTCGTGTTTCTGTACGGAAAGGAAGCGTTCCCCGAGCTACTTTGACGGTCTCGGCTGCGCGTGTAATCTTTGGTTCTGCTCGTCCTCTAATTTACCGGGCTGGAGCGCTGTCGGGGACGCGGAATTTAGAGAGCAAAAGCTACATAAGATATTTCCCCGTAACGCAACAAAGGCACGACTCTCCCCATCGACCGGTGGATTTGTATTCTCATGGTAGCTAACGAAGAGGTCGACTCGTTTTCAGAGGAGAAAGGCGAGGAAGGACACAGAGGCGCTTCCTTCTGAATGCAAGCAGGTCCTTTCTTCTCCGGCAAGGAGCTGTTTCTAACTGGCTCGCCTCCTCTCCCCCCACCCCGCGCCTCCTCTCCCTCCACCCTGCTCCACCGTACCGTCTACCCCTGACTACAGGCTATCGAATGGACCCGCACCCCGGCGCGCGGAGTTGCGCGAGCCGCGGCAGTCCCTCCTGCGAGGCCGTGCCCAGCGAGCCCTCCATGAACGTGTACATCCACTCCACCACCGGCACGCGCTTCGAGCTGTCACTACCGCAGGAGGAGACCGTGGAAGGCTTGAAGAAACGGCTCTCCCAGAGGCTGAAAATACCAAAAGAGAGGCTCGCCCTTCTGCACAAAGAGACGTGAGTGACCCAGTAAACACATATCCACAGCGTGCAGGGCGGTGTATGTACGCGGTGTAGGCACGCGGTGTTCACCCTGGCTCCAATGTAGCTGCATACAATGACAACTGTGTGGTAGAACACAATAGGGCTGTAGACTCCACAGACAGCTCACCGGGTATTGACTGTATCGATGCACCGTGACACACTGGTCAGGGTTCATATTGACGAGCCAGCCTGCAGACTGTCGCGTTTATTTATGTGTATATATCAATGATTGAATTCATGTGTGATATGGATCAAATGCAATCAACACACAGATGAGTTACAGAGAGAAGCGCAGTGGCTTTCAACAGTCTGTTCACGCAGCGGCAGAGTTGACGCTGCAGCGCTAGTCGACAAAAACACGTCAGTTTAGGCTAAAAATACCCACATTCTGACGGTAGTTAGGATGTGGATTGTGTTCGAAGCTACAGGATATGTTGTTAGCTATTCCGGGATAGCCCGTGCTGTATGGGAAGGTAGCCCTAACGCCAGTACTGTTCAGCCAACACAAACACTGGTTTCTGTTTGAGTCAGAGGGCCTCCCTTCTCAGCTGGCCTGCCGTATACACGGAGAACTCTCCGAAACACTGGAGCTATTATCGACAATTCATTACGCTCGTAGTCACGATGGCGACAGCTAAACAATGCTTTACAAAGGTGTGTCCAAATAGTCATTTTCTGAATAACGAAACTGAGATATTAGCGGGTTTCCAATTGAATTGGATTGTCCTTGGTTAAATGACAAAGGAGTAGGGGGAGGGAGGTCTTTGTCACCCGGCCGCATTGTTTTAAATCCTCTCTAGCCGCCGGTGCTTGAGTAATCGCCTTCAGGCCACTTCACCCCCTAAAAACCTGAAAAACGTTTTTAATCCCCTCTCGCGTCCGAATAGCTGACCGAACAGCCGGAGCGCAAGCCTCTTTGTTCCGCTGCGGGGTCACGTTGTTTCATGCTAAAGCTCCGCACGCGGTCCGTTTAGCCTGGTGGAGTCAGGGCTTCGCAGCGCTGCGGAGAGGCAGGTGAGGCAGGGCAGGTAGAAAAACAAGGCTGGCAGGTAGACGGACAGGCAGGGCAGGTGAGGCAGGTAGAGAGATAAGGCAGGTAAGACTGTGACGTGTCCCTGCTGTAGAGAACAGTATGTGATCTGCCTGCAGGAGGCCCAGACTGTGTCAACAGTCTGCCTCAACACACCCAGGACACCCTGTTCATAGGTGACATTTCTAACAGCTACAGGTACACTGGAATTCTCTGGTCCTCCTGACAGTTCCCTCATGGCCTGTCCAAACCTGATCCTACATGAGCAACACTAAGACTAATATATCCAGAATAGAATTCTACTGAGGGATGTTCAGGTGAGGCATGTAGACGACCAGCCTGCTGACCCCTACGTCTGGTCAGGTTACATCCTGATCTCTTCAGAGTTGAACCCTGCCTGGGTACAGCTTAGTGGCTTGAGCATCTGACTGGTGGAAATGCTACATTAATATGTCATTTCTTATTATATATACTGCACCTCATATCACTGCTCTCTCCTGGAGGAATGTGGATCCAAAAGTAACATGTTGAGGTGTATTTGATTCGACTATCCGTCCATCTGGTTCTGGTGTATTGGTTTTATTGCACAGGGCAGCAGGCATTGTGTGTTGGACAGGGTTAGAGCTAGTGCAGGGCCCTGGGTGGGGCTGCCCTGCATGCCTGGTGACTCAGAACCGCTGACACGCTCAGACACCCAGCTCTCTCTGGTGCCCAGAAACCCACAAAACACAGATATAACCCTCCCTCCCCCTCTCAGCCTGGTCTCTCTCCCTGGTGTCTAACCCTGTCTCCCCCTCTCAGCCTGGTCTCTCTCCCTGGTGTCTAACCCTCCCTCCCCCTCTCAGCCTGGTCTCTCTCCCTGGTGTCTAACCCTGTCTCCTCCTCCAGGCGTCTGAGCTCAGGCCGGCTGCTGGATCTGGGTGTGACTGACCGGAGCAGACTAACCCTGGTACCCACAGTGGAGGCTGGGCTCATGGTGAGTCACCCCACATCTCCCACACGCTACCCACACGCTACCCACACGCTACAGTCATGTTGCAGTGATGGTACACAGGTGTGTAGTTTTACAGTGTTCCTGTGGTCAGAGTTGAGTAAGTCTGTTTAGCAGTGTCGGTGATGTTCCGCTGATGTGAACACTAACACGCGTGTCCCTCCAGTCGCAGGCCTCCAGACCAGAGCAGTCCGTCATGCAAGCACTGGAGAGCTTAACAGAGACTCAGGTAAGAACCTCTAACCTGCATCTTCACTGAGGGAGACGCAGGTAAGAACCTGCTCTAACCTGCACCTCACTGAGGGAGAGGCAGGAGGGAGAGAATCCTTCTCTCCTATGTCTGGTCTCCTGGGAGCCTGGCTGGGAGGGGGGGGGGGGGGACATGCCTAGGCACATCCTCACCAACATAGACCTTCCTACGGGACACAAACTAACACACACATACACACACATGCTGACACACACACACATGCTGACAAACACACTGACACACACACACACATGCTGACAAACACACTGACACACACACACACACATGCTGACACACACACACATGCTGACACACACACACGCTGACACACACACTGACACACACGCTGACACACACACACACACACACGCTGACACACACACAGAGGCAGCGTGTGTAGTCAGATCGGTTCCAGGAAGCAGGTTCAGATGCTCATGACAGATGGGCCGGTCTCTCAATATTAGCATACCATTCCTGGAAGCTCTCTGTGTGTGTGCGTGTTAGAGGGATGTACAGTATTGGTTTGTGAGTCAGTGTGGTGTGACTCACTATGATCAATAGTGAAAGTAGAGGCATGAGAACCGGCTTCTCCTCACCCATCTCCCCCCCCCCTTCCTCACCCATCTCCCCCCCCCCCCCCTTCCTCACCCATCTCCCCCCCCCCCCCTTCCTCACCCAACTTCTCCCCATCCAGCGGACCTGCAGAGAGTGAATGAGTGTGTGTGTCATGCAGCAGATCTGAAGTGTGTGTCGTGATGGTCATTGTCTCCTGAGTGTGTTGTGTTTTGAGCTCACAAAGCGTCGTGACTGGCTGGCAGCTGTGTGGGCTGGAGCATGGCAGGTACAGTGCGTCTGATTGGTCAGTTGTAGCCAACCAGGTGGACAGAGTAACAGCAGTTACACATGGGAGCCTCATCCCTCCCTCCCCAGCCCTGGCCTCATCCCTCCCTCACCAGCCCTGGCCTCATCCCTCCCTCCCCAGCCCTGGCCTCATCCCTCCCTCACCAGCCCTGGCCTCATCCCTCCCTCACCAGCCCTGGCCTCATCCCTCCCTCACCAGCCCTGGCCTCATCCCTCCCTCACCAGCCCTGGCCTCATCCCTCCCTCACCAGCCCTGGCCTCATCCCTCCCTCCCCAGCCCTGGCCTCATCCCTCCCTCACCAGCCCTGGCCTCATCCCTCCCTCCCCAGCCCTGGCCTCATCCCTCCCTCCCCCTTTTCTCTTCTCTCCTCCATCTCTCCCTCTTTCTCAGTTCTGGAAGACAAGCATGTCTGTCAATGAGTTCCTTGAACCACAGGGACTCCAATAAATAACCTGCCAGTCTAGTGATAGGAGGAGAGGGAGGGAGGCAGAGAGAGAGGGAGGGAGGCAGAGAGAGAGGGAGGGAGGCAGAGAGAGAGGGAGGGAGGCAGAGAGAGAGGGAGGGAGGCAGAGAGAGAGAGAGGGAGGCGGAGAGGGAGGCAGAGAGAGGGAGGGAGGCAGAGAGAGAGAGGGAGGGAGGCAGAGAGGGATGGAGGCAGAGAGAGAGAGTGGGAGCCAGAAGGATACTGTCACTGAATATTTAATCGCCACCATCTCCACTGACACCCTCCCCTCCCCCCGGTACCCTCCCCCCCTCACCCTCCCCCCCCTTTAACCCTCCTTCTGGATTTCCCTCTCGTCATATTTTCTCTGTGGCTGCATAGCAACAAAGGCCCTTGCTCAAGAGAGCTCCTACCCCCCACCCTCCTACCCCGTAACCTCCCAGCCTGTACCCTCCCAGCCTGTACCCTCCCAGCCATGCACGAGGAGGACATTACCATGGCTGCTTTCTGTGTATGTGTGCGTGTATTTGGAGACCACATTAAGCAGACGGCTTAAAAGGGGATATTTCTACACACATGTTGAAACACGCAAACACACACACACAGGCGATGTGGGTTTGGGTGAGCAACTCTAAACATGTGACTCAACTACTGAGACATCACAACCAGGAAGGAATAATACAATAAAGGTGTGTGCTTGTGGTTTGTGTGTGTATGCATGTGTGTGTGTGGTGTAGTTAGGGGCTGTGGTGTGGGGTGAGAAGGTCATCTTCACCAGCAGTAAAGAGGAGACGCTTCACTCTCCCTCTCTCTCTCCCCCTCTCTCTCTCTCCATCACCTCTCCCTCTCTCTCTCCCTCCTCTCTCCCTCTCTCTCTCTCCATCACCTCCCTCTCTCTCCCTCTCCATCACCTCCCTCTCTCTCCCCCATCACCTCCCCTTCTCTCCCTCTCTCCATCACCTCCCCCTCTCTCTCTCCCCCAGGCATAGCTGCAGCGATGTGTCATTGTCCTTCACACGCAACACAAACACCAGCCCAGCGCCAATGTGTGATTTAAAGCCCCCCCTCATACACGCCTCTTTAGGGGCCCCTGGCTTTGTGTGTGTGTGTGGTTAGGGTGGGGAAACGGAATACTCATTCTCATGACAGCTGTCAGTCAGACTCACACAGAGAGCATACACACTGCTCTGTGTGAGTCTCCTCTCCTCCTCGCTCTCTTTTTTCCTAACCCTCTTTTCCCTCTGGATGCAGGGACTGAATACTGGCTACGTAGGGGATTTAGGGATGGAAGGATGGAGAGAGGGAGGATGGAGAGAGGGAGGATAGAGAGAGGGAGGGAGGATGGATAGAGGGAGGATGGAGAGCAGGAGGATGGAGAGAGAGAGGATGGGCCGGAAGAAAGGAGGGGAGAGGCAGGGAGGGACATGACTGGACAAGAGGGCTTGTTGTCGTCTGTGTGTCCCTCAGCCAAGCTCTGTGTGTGTGTGTGTGTGTGACTGTGAGTGTCAGGACCAGAGAGGGTCAAAGCCTACACTCTTGGCTCTGCTCTCCTTCTCGACACTCCTAACATGGTCAGTCCTCCTCCCCCCTTCCTCACCAGGACAATCAGCCATTCAGAATGTTCAGAATGCTGCTTCCTGTCCTTCAGACAGACCAGCCTGCAGAACTGGCTTTGTCTGTCAACTGGAGGGGGAGGGTGGGGGGAGGAGAGGAGAGGGGGGAGAAAGGGGAGGCAATGACGGGTGGTGGTGCGTGTGTGGGCGTGGCCTATTTTGACCTCTGAGGATCACATGACTCAGCAGCAGTATTTCCGTTTCCTGTTTGCAGGTCAGTGACTTCCTGTGTGGCCGGTCCCCCCTGACTCTGGCGCTGCGTGTGGGAGACCACATGATGTTCGTCCAGCTGCAGCTGGCATCCCAGCAGGCCGTGGGGGGGGCGGGGCTTCAGAGCAGGGGGGGGCATGGTGGGGGGGAGGCTCCGGGTCTCCCCTCAGGGAGTGCGGCCCCCAGCTCTGGACACCCCCGCGTGCCTCTGCCCCAACACCCTGCCCCCTCCCCCGCAGCCTCCCCCCCTCCGCCCCCCGCTCCTGTCTACAGCTCCACCTCCAGACACGGCTCCCCCCCTCCGCCCTCCCCCTGCCTCCCCCAGCAGAGTGTCTTCCTGCCCCCCCGCCAAGCCGCCCCCAGCCCCCAGAGGCCCCCTCCACCAGCCTCCAGCCCCCAGGTAAGACCCCCCTCCCCACCAAAACCTGAAACTGAGGGTGTGTGTGTAACAGGGTGTGTGTGTGCGTGTAACAGGGTGTGTGTGTGTAACAGGGTGTGTGTGTGAGGTTGTGTGTGTGAGGGTGTGTGTGTGTGTGTGTAAAAGGGTGTAATATCCCAGTGTGTTTCTCCCTCCAGCCCAGCTGCAGCACGAAGCCCTCTGGTAACAGCTCCTCCTCCCGGTCACGCAAGCCCGGCGCCGTCATCGAGAGCTTTGTGAACCACGGCCCCGGGGTGTTCTCTGGAACCTTCTCAGGTGAGAGCGCTAGCTGTCCTGGCGGAGGGATACATATGTGTGTCGTAGCCCCCCCAGGGTTACTAACTCTGCCCCCCTTCCCTGCAGGCACGCTGCACCCTAACTGTCAGGACAGCAGTGGACGCCCTCGTCGTGACATCAGCACCATCCTCCAGATCCTCAACGACCTGCTCAGCGCCACGCGGCACTACCAGGGGGTTCCTCCATCCCTCAGCCAGCTCCGACAGCATGCCACGCCCTCCCCCCCACCCTGCCCCCCTGCCCCCGCCACGCCGGCCGCCCCCAGCGCACGCACGCCCCCCCTACACCCTCTGGTGCAGAGTCAGATACACATGTGCAGGCCCCATGGTGAGTCTCCCCTGTACACACACACACACACGTATACATACACACACACGTATACACACACACACGTATACACACACACACACACACTGCTGAGCCCAGGGAAGCTCCATCACTGTCCTGACAGCTTCGCCTTCTTTCTTTGTCTCCCTCTCGTCTCCTCTCCTCTTCTCCTTCTCTGAACTTCCACTGGAAGAAACAGCCAGACAGCCAGCGGGTCAGGGCAGCCGGGGCAGAGCTAACCCACATATAGGGGGTGTTGCCTGTGCTCTGTGGTTGTCATAGTCAGGCTGGAAAGCTTTTGGTTAGGGGTCAGACAAAGACCTGGGGGGGGGGGGCTGAATTCCTCTGCTGGGTAACCCCTCATCCCTCCTTATCCCTGGTCTTTGTCTGAGCTTCACAGTGGACACCAGGAGGGGCTTTTGTTGGGCTGGAGGGGGGGGAGGAGGGGGAGGAGGGGGAGGGGGAGGGTTAAACCTGGTCTCTTCCACTGCAGATGGAAGATAGTGGCCTTGACTGTGTGTGTGTGTGGACATGCATTATTCATGTGCGGGCTCTCTCTCTCCCCCCTCACACTCTGGGCTCTCTCCCCTCACACTCTGGGCTCTCTCTCTCTCCCCTCACACTCTGGGCTCTCTCTCTCTCCCCTCACACTCTTCTTCTCTAGTCTTCAATGTTTCTCAATGCCCTGATTGTGTGTGTATCCTAATAATAGCGATGCTGTTATAATCAGTCGTGAGGCCAGCTGTGTCCAGTCCTTCTACTCAGCTCTGGTAGTGAGACACACACACACACTAGGTTCAGCCTAGTCAAATTCCAAAGCCCCTAGCCAAACCAATGCCAGAACCTCTGTGTGTGTGTGTGTGTGTGTGTGTGTGTGAGAGCGAGAGAGAGAGAGGAGGGCAGCACTATTGATTTGAAAAACTGCCACCTACCTCCATTCCTTCCCCTCCACCTTCCCCAACACCCAGGGGAGGAATTCCTCAACCCCCCCCCCCCCCCTCCCCTTCTTGACTTCAGGGTAGACGAGGGGGGGGTCAATAAACTATGAAGCTACAGCCATAAAGAATGGAGAAGCACACTCTCTCTCTCTCTCTCTTCCCCCCCTTCATCCCCCTCTTTTCCATTCGCTTGCATTTTCTCCTGAAAGCCAATAGTCTGTCCCCTGAGAGAGATGGCTGCTCTGCAGCTAAGGTTTAATCAATAGGGCTTTTTAATTTGACATCGATCCACGTTAAAAGCTCCTGCTGTATGTGTCTGAGTGTGTTTGTGGTTTGAGCTGTGTGTATGTTTGTGGTTTGAGCTGTGTGTATGTTTGTGGTTTGAGCTGTGTGTGCGTGTGAGAGAGACCAAGACGAGGGTTATTGACGTTTCCCTGGGTTATTTCATGATCTCCTTCTGAGACGAGTCTACATTATAGATTGTGTCTTTTCCTTCCTTTACAGCTCCTGCATGTATTTATAGCTGAGATGAGGCCAGGCCGCACACACACATCCACAAACATAGCTACACGCAAATATACCTGCATACACACCCAGCCACGCACACATCCGCAGTGCCAGCTCCAGTGTTGCTGTTTGACTCCTCCCCCCTCCTGACTCCTCCCCCCTCCTGACTCCTCCCCAGGTGACCGTGTGCGTCAGACGGAGAACCGGGCGACGCGCTGCAAGGTGGAGCGCCTGCAGCTGCTGATGCAGCAGAAGAGGGTGAGGAGGAAGAGCCGGCGTGACCAGCGCGCGCCCTACCATTGGCTGCCGAGCCGCAAGGCTGGGCGGAGCCACAGCAACAGCAGCCTATCCAGCGAGGGCTCCCTGGACCTGGACTACGACGAGGCACTATGGAAACAATCAGACATGAAGACTGAGTTCCTCATGGCCTGAGGGGGTGGGGCAGATCGAGGGGCGGTGGGTGTGGCTGGAGAAGGAGAGGAGCCGGAGGGGAGGAGCCAGACCCGGAGGGGAGGAGCCAGAGCAGGAGGGGAGGAGCCGGAGGGGACTGCTGAATACGGAGACGCGTTTGCTGAGGATTGTGGGAAGCGATGTTTTAGTTGTGTGGGACTCGTCTCTCTGTCAACGCCTGGGCGGACTAATTACCAAGTGGACTAGTAACCAGGGAAACTAGTTACCATGTGGACTGGGGGTGTGTCCTCAGCGTACGACCCCTTCCATTGGGCATTCTATTCTCAGCCTCCATCAGGGAGCGAGGTTTCTACTCATACTTAACCTCGTCTCTATGGAAACATAACAATTATTATTATTAAACTTAATATGTAGCATTGTTCACAAAGCATTCAGGTTTCCACAAACTGGTCTGATTGGTTGTTGATTTGCACATTATCATGGAACAGCTGGTCATGTGTGCAGGAATGGGTGGGGCTAATAACGCACTGACTCAGAACAGAGGATATCTACTCAGCATGTAAAACCTAAATATGAAAAATATATTTTTTATTGAACCTCCTATCTGCTGTTTTGAAAAAACAGACATCCACTGTGGCTTCGAGCCGGCCACTGAGAAGTGTGTTCATCCATCCATCTACTCATCCACTCATTCATTCATTCACTCATTATGGTTACGAAGCCACAAATGGTTCTAAACATAACCCCTCCCCCCAGAGTCTGATAGGCCTGGAACAACTAACCCCATCTGCAGGCTTGTGTGTGTGTGTGTGTGTGTGGGGAGAAGGAAGTGTTTGTCTAAGTGATGAATGGCTGCTTCTCATTGGTCAGTTCAAGTTATTGGAGCTAGCCCTGTTGTGTCCTGCTAAGAGTTAGACACACAGACAAGCAACCCTGACCCTGACAGTCTGTGTCCAACCCTACCACGATTGCACTCCTTGGGATTGCAGAGAGAGATTACCCATCAAGTGAACCTCATCCTGTTTCAAGTGGCCTTACCGCTCACCTCTCTGGGGGCGTTGGTTTTGCTCCTCAGGGCGACTTCCTCTCCGGGGCTTCTCTGTTAGCAGGTGGAGTCTCTATTATGTCAAGGCTTCTGTGCCTTAAAACGCAAAGACTATATCCTTTCTCGACTCTGGACCGACACAGGAAGTCGCCACACTTTTGTAGTCCTCACGTGATGGGGGTTGTAGTTCCTTGGGGGGGTTGAAGCACGTAGTGGGATATGATATAATGTTGTTCTCCACCACTCTTTCTCCACTGTGTTTGTTAGTCTTTACTGCCAGCATCCTGACCCTCTGTTAGTTTCACCCCAACCCCTCATCAAAAAAATGTAAAACGTTAATTTAAGTTGTAATTTTTTATCTATGTATAAACTATACTCTGTGTGTGCCTCACATCTGTGTGAAATTGAAAAAAAAACGAAAGTAAGAAATATTAGGAGGGGGGGGGGGGGGTGGATTCATCATATACGTTGCCTGCTCTCTAGTTCTTTATCTTGTAGCCATGAGGAGAGTCCAGACCAGAGGTCTAGCTATAAGAGACTGCAGCACGTGTGAGTGTGTTAATTTATAAAACGGTAACTGTGAATTCTGTTTTTCTTCATGTATTTTCTGAGTGGGGGGGCAGGACATAGCCCCCCCTCTCCTGGTCAAACACAAACGGAAATGAGTTTCCCTACAAAAAAAAAGTACAAAACAAGATATCAATATATATTTTTTTCTTAAGCAATACATTTCAGTGTGACTTGTGATAGAATTTTTTTCTTTTTTAGGTAATAAATAAAAAACAAAAGCTGCCAGTCCAGTTGTATGTGCCTCTCTGAACATTTCAAACTGTAGTGACCCTCTCCTCTTCATGGTATCTGCACAGCAGAGATGCATTGTCTGATCTGTGTATTTTTGCAGCTGGGAGCTGATATCAGTTGTACCCCACTTCCCACTTCCTTCCCCCTCCCTCCCCCTCTCCCTACCTCCCTCCTCTCCCTACCTCCCTCCTCCCCCTCCCTCCCCCTCTCCCTACCTCCCTCCTCCCCCTCATGTCCTGGCTGACTAAGACAATGGGCTGTCCCTTCACCTGAGATGACCTTGTGCTCCAGGGGGGAGGGGATCAGAGGTCAGGGGTCAGGGTTAAAATAGACTAGGTAAACAGGAAGTTCTGTTGTCAGTTCATGTGGCACTCGCTTATCAAACATCACAGAGGGGGAAGGCAAGTGTGTGTGTGTGAGAGGCCCACCTGGTGACAGAGGGCTAACTGTTGGTGGTTCAAACAACTGTCATGTGTTCCCCTGTTGCACTCCTCCCAGCCCCCCCCCTCTCTCTCTCTCTCTCTCATCTTCTTTCTAGCTGTTCTTCTGATCTTTCACTGCTGAACTGTGCAGACAGAGAAACTCCCTCAGCCTCGCTACCTCTCCCTACACACACACACACACACTCCTCTCAGAGCAGAACAGGGTAGAGTTCATTAGAGTGAATCATTCATCATATTCTGCAACCCTAACCCAAACCCAGAGCATCAGTAAGTAAACTCAGTGGAAAAGGTGATCAACACACACACGCACGCACGCACACACAGCCCGTAAGTAAGAGAGAGAAATGGAGGGAGAGACCCATCTTACTGCTTGTCTGCAGTGTAATGTTACCAGAAAAGAATAGAGTAGAGCATGATGTCAGCTGTCTACTAAGACGAAATAGCAGCATTAATTCCAGTCCCTGTCGCCACAGCAACACGTCCAGCAGCCTAAACATTTACATTCCATCTGAAGAACAGATAATTGTGTTGCAAATGGGTGTAGCTGAAAAAGCTGGAGAAGCCATTTGGTCTGTGTATGTGTGTGTCAAGGCGTGTGTGTGTGTCAAGGCGTGTGTGTGTGTGTCCTGAACAGTTTGTTTTACTTAGGGGAAGCCCTCAGCTCATTGTTCAGTGACGCCCATATATGGTATTGTAAACACACGTCTCAATGAACACAGGAAGTTCAGCTCCGACAGGAAGTGGGATTGCTGCCATGGTAACAAACTGAAACCATGCGCAAGCTGAGCCTCTCCTGTTGTCTTGACGTCATTTCTAGAACACAGCCTGTGTGCGCGCGCGTGTGTGTGTGTGTACAACTGCGTATGTGTAGGTGTGCGTCATTTCTGGATCAGAGTGACAGTGACTGGCAGCTGCAGCTAAGAGAGGACGCCTGTGTGTGTGTGTGGCTCTGCAGTGTGTCAACCCAGAGTGCTGCAAACAGGGGAGGGCGGTTACACACACACACAAAGAGGCCACCATAGCCTCATCCACCTCCCGCCTCAACAATAATCTCAACCCCCTACCCCCCCCCCCCCCCCCCCATGACAGGTGTTGGAGACCTCTGCTTAGAAAACATCTCCCACACATTGACCCCCCCCCCCCCACCCCCCACCCTAGGCTATGACCCCACCCAAAGCTATGTGTTAAGGTGTGTGTCCTACCTGTGTGTGTAGAGGTGTGTAGAAGTGTGTGTGTAGAGGGACAACAGCTGTAATTGTCGTTAATCCTTCCTCACCATCAACCCTGTGAGACCCACTCTGCACACATACTGCTCTTTCTGTCAGACCAAAAAAACGCGCACACACACACATATCCCTCAGAACAGTCATCTGCTATAGAAACCAAGATGACACATACTCTAGTCTCTGAACAGACTTTTCCTGGTGACAGACACCGGCCAGCACAGAAGCAGGGCTGACTGAAAACAGCCTCTCTTTTCCAGTCAGAGGGCACTTCCTGGTCACAGGGCACTTCCTGGTCAGCTAAAGAACTTCCTGCAGAGTGCTGATCATTACAAGTGGACGAGGGTTTAGGTGTTTCTAACAACACAGGGACTGGGTCAACAGTAACTGACACACACACACACACACACACACACACACACACACACACACACACACACACACACACACACACACACACACACACACACACACACACACACACACACACACACACACACACACACACACACACACACACACACACACACACACACACACACACACACACACACACACACACACCTCTGCTGCAGCCTGGTGAGCAGGGCTGGGGTGACAGGAGGGGGTGGAGGACACTTGGGAGTTTACAGTTCAACATCAGCAACATCATGGTCCTACCTGTCAGCACTAACCATTTACTCTTCACTCTACCAGGCACCATAGACACACACACTCTCACGAGTCATTCTATCTCCTGAGTGTGTATGTATGCTCCATAGGGAGAGAAAGTGACAGATCCACTGTTGTTCTCCTCTGCTTTGACACCAGACACAGAAGCTCCCAGCGGCGATGAGACTGCTAACATCCCTCCTTCATCTCTCTGATCTGTATGTGTGTGCTTGGTGTGTGTGTGTGTGTAGGGGGAGACCGTGTTGGTATCAGTGTGTCATGAGAAGGAGGGACAGCTTCTCTCCAGGGCTTCAGGGAAGAGCGAGAGCAGAAGAGGAACATGCAGGAGAGAGAAGATGAGAAGGGGAGGGGAGCTGAGAGGAGGGGGGAGGGGAGAGGAGGCTACCACCAAGGTCCTCCTTTCTCGTCCCCCTCGTCCCCATCTCCCCCCTCTTTCCAGCCGTGGCGGCCTGGTTTATGAGCTCCTCTCCTGGGCGTTGAGTTAATGGAGCCCCAGGCTTCTGTCGGGCCTCTCTGGGTCTTCCAGCCTCCTGGACAGTCCTCTCTCCTGCTATTTTACCTTCTCTACTTCAGCCTGGGGGTCTGCCCAGTAAACACCCCCACTTTGACCTGTCCCACACTGGGAGGGGGGAGCAGGAAACAGTCTGGCTGTGGGCCTTCAACTCTGACCCCCTCTACCATGAAATATGAGCCTGCCTGGTTTGAACATGAGTCTTTAATGGACTAAAGAATGTGTGTGTGTGTGTGTGTGTGTGTGTGAGAGTGTGTGTGTGAGAGAGCACTAATTAACCTTACCTTAGTGTTACAGAGTTCCCTGTGTTTAGTGTTAGATCTGTGATGACTAAATGACTAAATGTAAATGTAAAATGTAAATGACTAAATGTATTTATTTATTTATTTTTGTTTCTACAGAGCTAAAGGTTGACGCAATACATTAGCTCATCACGTAACATAGCAATTACTTCTGGTAAGATATGTTTGGCAACAGAGAGTGAGAGTCAGGTGGCTGAGAAGTTAGGGAATCGGGATAATAATCAGAAGGTTGCCAGTTCGATTCTCTGGATAAAGGTGTCTGCTACATGACTAAATGTAAATGTAAACAGTAGATTCATTGCACGTTTTTTTTAAATATTCAAGTTTTGTGGTGAACTATGTCCCCTAGACGGCAACTTGTATTTTATTTTATCGGCAACTTATATTTTATTTTATTGTATATTTAATTATATTCTAATCCCACTTAGTACTGCTAGTTTATGTACCCTTAGTATAGATAGTCCACATATTTAAATTGTAGGTATATGTTTATTGTATGCACCTTCCTGCCAAAGCAAATTCCTTGTCTGTGCAAACTTTCATGGCGAATAAATCCCATTCTGATTCTGATTATGAAATGAATGGAGGAAAAGTTAAGGTAATTTAAAAATCGTCATACATTTTGTAAACTGCTAAAACACAGTGAAACAAAACCTTCAGTGATCCTATACTAGCTGCTCAATTAACATGTTTCACCAACGATGGGCGATGTGCTGTTGCAACTTGGGTAAGACACACACACACACACACACACACACACACACACACACACACGCACACGCACACGCACACGCACACGCACACGCACACACACGCACACGCACACACACACACACACACAAGCCGTGTAACCTAGACCCAATCATCTGCCATCTGCAACTTTGACATCCTAAGAAGCCAATTTAGTTGGTTAATTGGTTTATTGAACGACACAACAGTTGGGCCAGTTAGCTAAATAGCTCATTCACAAAGACAGTCCCTCCCTGGGCCGGAAGTTATTCTAAACAATACAATACAGTAGCAGTAGCGAGCCATGAGTCTTAAACCTTGGCCCTCTAACCCCAATTAGTCGTTGGAAAAAAAAACCGATACAGCGCGCATACAGCATTAGGCCTACATGAAATTGTGTTGGTCAGTAGGCACTATTTGAGCCAGCCCTTGCGGCAGTATTTAAGTTGATTGTGCATAATGACGTTGCGTTGGTACATTTAGCCTACAGATTGACCGGTCATTCTGTACAACACTATAACATATAGGCTAGGGCTACAAAACAGTGGCACGGCGGCCGGTGGCACGGCGGCCTAAGCATTTTTAAATAACATAGCCTACCTTTGATGAGCTTTGGTTTTCTGCACAAAATTACGTTCTGGTGTAGGTCTTCCTTTGCCGATGAACTCTCATTAAAAGTTAACCTTGAAAACGGCGCATATAACAAATGTGAAACAATGTCCTCCTCATAGCAGGACGTTACTCGCGGCGTAACGTGAAAACTACGTCACGTTCCAATGGGCATGCCCCCATGGAGGGCAAAAAAGGCTTTCCGCTGCCCGCCACCCATTAAAAGTCATACATTTACTTTGAGTCTGTTGCTTTTGTGTTGCCAAAATGCCGGATAGTTGTTGTTTTATCGGATGCAGTAGCCTAATCGAAGAGGAAACAAGCCTGGGCTGTGTTTCTTTAGAATTTCGTCCGATAAAGAGAACCCAGAGAGGAGATTGTGGATTTGTGCCATTAAACTAATGTTACCTCTGTCTCCGGGGAGGGCAAACAATGCCAGCTGTCCAAATATACACGTATTTGCAGCTAACACTTCATCAAGCTCAAGCAAAGTTAAACACAAGAATATACAAGTATATTAATTATTTATTAATTTAATAATTTTTTTGCCATAAAACACATCTTTATGTAATCGGTTTGACATAGTTTGTTGTGTATCGAGGCGACCCTGCTGTGGTCGTAGTGAGTTAAAGTTAGCTAGTTAGCTAAATAGTTGGGTTGTTGTGTTAGACACAACTAAACTAAAAATGCAATTGGAATTAAATGATTTGGAAATTTCTTTACACCGATATTCAACTGAATGTAAAACAAAGACAATGCGTGAGGCTTGTGTTAAGACCAGTTTTTCATAGGCCCTACTCATTTGATCCTTCGTTTTTATTTACGTTTTTCACAGCATCAAAACTTTTTTGGAATTGAGGTTGTAATAGGTAAAGATTAAAGGAAAAGTTGACTTTCCGTTTGAATAGTTAACTGTTGTCTAAGAGAGAGAGGGGTTACCTAGTTTACAGTAACGATATCACATAGTCATCACAGACCTATATAAAAACCTTGCTGTTTTTAGGGGCAGAAATACGGCAGCGGGTGCTGTATTTGGATCGCAAGTGCCCAACACTTGCAGTTTGTGTCCATATCTTGCCTTTCTTTAGGTAAGAGGTGATCCCAAAGAACATGGGAAGGTACATTTGCCGGCTTTTGCTGCGTCTCAACGGTGTGAGTCGCTATGCCAGCAGCTTTCTGCCCTCCAGGTTACAGCGGATGTCAAGTGACTGAAAACTATGAATTGTGAAGTGAACGAACAGGCTAGCTAGTTTATTAGCTGTGATCGCGTTCCCCACAGCGGCGGAACTTGTCATAAAGTTAGCGATAACAAAGCCCACCCATTTAGAGGGAAGATATGATTGTCAATTTTACTATCAATAGAAATTAGTCTTTCATTGAATTACTAATAATCGTCCCTCTGTAAATTCATAACTGGAACACCAATCACAGAGCTGCATAGCATTTTCCTCCCAACAACGGAGGCAGCAAAATTCTGATAGGGTGACGAAAGGGGATTTTTTCATTTAACACAAACTGAATAGGCAGGAATGAAAGGTTTATTTCAGAAACATTGTCTTTAGATGTGTGTGTTCTGGTAGCAGGAGTTGGCTCGCTGTCTGTGTGTTCTGGTAGCAGGAGTTATCTAGCTATCTGTGTGTTCTGGTAGCAGGAGTTATCTAGCTAGCAGTTTGTCAGTTGACACCAACACAGCTGAAGGCTTCAGGCAGCTGGGGTGGCTGCAAGCACACTTCAAAATGTCCCAAGAAAGGGTACCCTCTCGTTTCCGTTGTTTTTTTGTGTGATGTAGGCCTATATATTTGTATGTACATGTGGATGCCTCTCCCCTCCCCTCCTCCACCCTCTCCCCTCCTCCTCCCTCCCCCCCTCTCCCCTCCTCCCCACTCTTTCCTCATGTTTCACAGGTTTCACCAAGGCCTTGTCATAACATTCACCTCTAAAGAACATTGTTCAACTCCTATTTTCCTCATCACTCTCTTTCTCCACTTCTCTCCCTCTTGGTGGAGGTGACATCTGAGAGAGACTTAAACTGTCTTCCTCTGCTAACATGGACGATACAGACACACACACACACATCCTACACTCACATCACACGCATACACACCCCTCCCCCCTACACGCACACCCTACACAAATACACACTCCACACAGTCATTACCTCCACACACACGACCTCCGGCCCACCGGAACATCACCGTCCTGGGATCATCTGTCACCACGCCGCTCTGGTTACATTCCTGACACGTCATTGGTTCCATAACGGGGAGATGACGTGATTGGCTGACGTGGAGCAGGGCAGGAAAGCAAGCCCATAGATGCACAGACCCTCCTGTGACTTAACCCTTGTGTTCTCTTCGGGTCTTTCTGACCCATCAGTCATTGTTACCCACCATCGTATTGCAACAACTTTACTGCATACAAAACAAAGTGAAGCATTTTCTTTTAACCGTCGGGCTGTCTCAGACCCTCCACATTGCGAAGGTTAAAAGAAAATTATTTGTATTTGTTTTTGTATTGGGTAAAATTGTGTAAACACAACGATGGTTCGTTATGAACCTTTGGGTCATGTGACCCGAAGGCAGCACAAGGGTTAACAGCAGAGAGCATGCATGTGTGTGTGTGTGAGAGAGAGAGAGAGAGAGAGAGAGAGATGTGAATGACAGCTGTCTGGGCTGTTGTTGGGCCTCACCTCTGTCTGCTCTAGTCTGCCCGGCAACAAGCCAGGTGGAAATGTGGTTTGCTGCCTGGCCCCATGTGGGATCTGCAGATTTATCAGAAGCAGATCAATGGGGTCTGGCTAGGCCATCTACACAACTGTCCCCACTGAGGACTAACTTCCTAATACACACACACACATTCGTGTACTACATGTACACGTACACACCCATATATACCATACACACACATGCACACACACACACATGCACACACACACACCTGCACACACACACACATGCACACACACACACATGCACACACAGAGGACTGATCACAAACTCTCCACTCAGCTATTGTACAGATGTCTGTGTGTTGACACAGCTGCAGGGAAGGGTGGCAGTTATGTGCAGTATAGAGGGTGGTGTTTGTGTGCAGTATAGAGGGTGGTGTTAGACAGTGTGCAGTATGGAGGGTGGTGTTAGACAGTGTGCAGTATAGAGGGTGGTGTTAGTGTGCAGTATAGAGGGTGGTGTTTGTGTGCAGTATGGAGGGTGGTGTTAGACAGTGTGCAGTATGGAGGGTGGTGTTAGACAGTGTGCAGTATGGAGGGTGGTGTTTGTGTGCAGTATAGAGGGTGGTGTTAGACAGTGTGCAGTATGGAGGGTGGTGTTAGACAGTGTGCAGTATAGAGGGTGGTGTTAGTGTGCAGTATAGAGGGTGGTGTTTGTGTGCAGTATGGAGGGTGGTGTTAGACAGTGTGCAGTATGGAGGGTGGTGTTAGACAGTGTGCAGTATGGAGGATGGTGTTAGTGTGCAGTATAGAGGGTGGTGTTAGTGTGCAGTATAGAGGGTGGTGTTAGACAGTGTGCAGTATAGAGGGTGGTGTTAGACAGTGTGCAGTATAGAGGGTTGTGTTAGTGTGCAGTATAGAGGGTGGTGTTTGTGTGCAGTATGGAGGGTGGTGTTAGACAGTGTGCAGTATGGAGGGTGGTGTTAGACAGTGTGCAGTATGGAGGATGGTGTTAGTGTGCAGTATAGAGGGTGGTGTTAGTGTGCAGTATAGAGGGTGGTGTTAGACAGTGTGCAGTATAGAGGGTGGTGTTAGACAGTGTGCAGTATAGAGGGTTGTGTTAGTGTGCAGTATGGAGGGTGGTGTTAGACAGTGTGCAGTATGGAGGGTGGTGTTTGTGTGCAGTATGGAGGGTGGTGTTAGACAGTGTGCAGTATGGAGGGTGGTGTTAGACAGTGTGCAGTATGGAGGGTGGTGTTAGTGTGCAGTATAGAGGGTGGTGTTAGACAGTGTGCAGTATGGAGGGTGGTGTTAGACAGTGTGCAGTATAGAGGGTGGTGTTAGTGTGCAGTATAGAGGGTGGTGTTAGTGTGCAGTATGGAGGGTGGTGTTAGACAGTGTGCAGTATGGAGGGTGGTGTTAGTGTGCAGTATAGAGGGTGGTGTTAGACAGTGTGCAGTATGGAGGGTGGTGTTAGACAGTGTGCAGTGTGGAGGGTGGTGTTAGTGTGCAGTATGGAGGGTGGTGTTAGACAGTGTGCAGTATGGAGGGTGGTGTTAGTGTGCAGTATGGAGAGTGGTGTTAGTGTGCAGTATAGAGGGTGGTGTTAGACAGTGTGCAGTATGGAGGGTGGTGTTAGACAGTGTGCAGTATGGAGGGTGGTGTTAGACAGTGTGCAGTATGGAGGGTGGTGTTTGTGTGCAGTATGGAGGGTGGTGTTAGACAGTGTGCAGTATAGAGGGTGGTGTTAGTGTGCAGTATAGAGGGTGGTGTTAGACAGTGTGCAGTATGGAGGGTGGTGTTAGACAGTGTGCAGTATGGAGGGTGGTGTTAGACAGTGTGCAGTATAGAGGGTGGTGTTAGACAGTGTGCAGTATGGAGGGTGGTGTTAGACAGTGTGAAGTATAGAGGGTGGTGTTAGTGTGCAGTATAGAGGGTGGTGTTAGTGTGCAGTATGGAGGGTGGTGTTAGACAGTGTGCAGTATGGAGGGTGGTGTTAGTGTGCAGTATGGAGGGTGGTGTTAGACAGTGTGCAGTATGGAGGGTGGTGTTAGACAGTGTGCAGTATGGAGGGTGGTGTTACACAGTGTGCAGTATAGAGGGTGGTGTTAGTGTGCAGTATGGAGGGTGGTGTTAGACAGTGTGCAGTATGGAGGGTGGTGTTTGTGTGCAGTATGGAGGGTGGTGTTAGACAGTGCAGTATGGAGGGTGGTGTTTGTGTGCGGTATGGAGGGTGGTGTTAGACAGTGTGCAGTATGGAGGGTGGTGTTTGTGTGCAGTATGGAGGGTGGTGTTAGACAGTGTGCAGTATGGAGGGTGGTGTTAGACAGTGTGCAGTATAGAGGGTTGTGTTAGTGTGCAGTATGGAGGGTGGTGTTAGACAGTGTGCAGTATGGAGGGTGGTGTTTGTGTGCAGTATGGAGGGTGGTGTTAGACAGTGTGCAGTATGGAGGGTGGTGTTAGACGAGAGTGGAGGAGAGAGGAGGAGGAGAGAGGGGGGTAGTGACAGCTTGTGAAAGGAGAACAAGAAACTTAGTAGCTTCAACCTGTTTAACACACACAGAGACACACACACACACTTGTGTGTGTGTGGCTGCATGGTGATATGAATAGATGTTGCCCCCTAGTCAGACCTGCAGCAGTCTTCTAGAGAACACTGGGGAGAGAGTGGGCAGCACTTCCCTTTCACTCTCTCTTCTTCTCTCTCCCCTTTCTGTGCCCTCTTTTTAACCCCTCCCTCTCCTCTCCCACTTGCCTGTCTCTCAGGTGGCACGTTCCTCCTTCCATCCCTCCATCCTTTCTCACCCTCCCACTCACCCTGCCCTCTGTCTCTCTCTGTCTCTCTCTCTCCCCCCTCTCCCTCTGCCTCTCTCTCTCTCTCTCTCTCTCTCTCTCTCTCTCTCTCTCTCTCTCTCTCTCTCTCTCTCTTCCTATCTCCTTTTATACCTCACTTGCTCTCCCCCTCTCTCTTCCTCTCTCTCTCTCTTCCTCTCTCTTTCATTCTCTCTTCCTCTCTCTCTCTCTTCCTCTCTCTCTCTCTGTTATTCTTTCACTTTCTCTCCTCTATCTGGGCTCACATTCCTCTCCTCCCACACGCCACATTCTCACTAAATGATTCCAAGTGTCTGAGCCTCACTGGGCCAGTGTTACTTCTCTCTCACACACACACATATATACATAGACACACATGCTCACACACAAACACACACACACATTCACACACACACAACAAACCACAATGAGCGTGTGGAAAAGTAAGACAGAGAGAGAAAGAGGCGTGTGTGATCAGTGCTGATAGAGTGTTTGGGTGTGTGTGTGTTCAGTGCTGAGACTGTTTGGGTGTGTGTGTGTTCAGTGCTGAGAGAGTGTTTGGGTGTGTGTGTGTGTTCAGTGCTGAGAGAGTGTTTGGGTGTGTGTGTGTGTTCAGTGCTGAGAGAGTGTTTCCTCCCTCCCCCCTCATCAGCTCAGTCTCAAGCACCTTCAGTACATGCACGACTGCGAGTGCTGTAACCTAGCAACCATCGAGAAGCTGTATGGGAGAGAAAGGGGGGTGATATATATATATATATATAGAGGGGGGGGGGGGGGGGGGGGGTATACAGGGAGAGGGGTTCCTCCAGTAGATCATCTCCCTGGTTTGTTCTGCTGATTCATGCTTTTGTGTGAACAGACAGGATATCCCTCGTCCTCTAGGGTTAGGGTTAGGGTCCTCTTATTATAAACTGATCTGCTGCCTCTGTCTCTCTCCTCTTTCTATACTGACTGTAGACATGCATGTGTGTGTGTGTGTGTGTGTGTATTCATGGCCCAGTTCTGGGGGCTGGGTTAGGGTTAGGGCTGGAGGACTGTGAGTCAGAGGATGAAACAGGAGAATCACTAACTTTACTCTCCCCTCTCTCCTCCTTTCTCCTCCTCTCTCCTCCATTCTCCTCCCTTCTCCTCCCCTCCCCTCCCCTCCTCTCCTCCTCTCTCCTCCTTTCTCCTCCCCTCCCCTCCCCTGCCCTCTCCTCTCTCCTCCTACTCTCCTCCCCTCTCCTCTCCTCTCTCCCCTCTCCTCCTCTCTCCTCCTCTCTCCTCCCCTCTCTCCCCTCTCCTCCTCTCTCCTCCTTTCTCCTCCCCTCCCCTGCCCTCTCCTCTCTCCTCCTCTCTCCTCCTCTCTCCTCCCCTCTCCTCCTCTCTCCTTCTCTCTCCTCCCCTCTCCTCCTTTCTCCTACTCTCCTCCCCTCTCTCCCCCTCTCCTCCTCTCTCCTCTCTCTCCAGGCCTGTCTGTCAGATGGCTGGTGTGTGTGTCAATCAGTGCACACTAAATCCCCCCCCCCCTTTCTGTGATCCCTTGTTCCTGAAGAAAATGGGGAGTGGGTTAAGAGAGGAGGTGGGAAGGAGGGGTATAGGAATTGATAGAGGGAGGGATGGATGGATGGACTGATGGAGGGATAGAATGATGGATAGATGGAGGGTTGAAGGGAGTGATGGATGGATAGAAGGAGGTGATCTAACAACCTTGGAATCAGGAAGTGACTTCCCGCTCACACACACACCTCTAACCCTGCATGCGTGTGTTTGTTACATGTTGTGTCATGATATGTTGTGTGTCTGCGTGTGCGTGTATCACAGACATTGTGTGTCACCAGCACCTGTCTGCTCTTGAGCAACAATCTCTTCCTGCTCCACCTCCTGCCCTCAGCTGCCCTGGTGTGTGTGTGTGTTTGCATGTGTGTGTAGTTAGGTTTGTGGTTGTGTGTGTGTATGTTAGTGTGTGTGTATGGTTGTGTGTGTATGTAGAACAGATTCAGGACATCATGTCTCAACACACATCTTGTCAACCTCCTCCTCCCCCTCCCCCTCCTCCTCCTCCTCCTCCTCCCCCTCCCCCTCCTCCTCCTCCTCCCCCTGCATTCCTCTGTGTGGGGGCGAAGGGTTCATTGAGGATGAGGGAGTCCTGAGGGGAATTGGGCGGGAGGGGGGGGGGGGCGTGGAGAAGAAAGAGAGACAGGCCGGCAGACAGACATGCAGACAGACAGACAGACATGCAGACAGACAGACAGGCAGACGGACAGAGGGACATGCAGACAGACAGACAGGCAGACAGACAGGCAGACGGACAGACAGACATGCAGACAGTCAGAGAGACATGCAGACAGACAGACAGACAGGCAGACAGAGAGACATGCAGACAGACAGACAGACAGACAGACAGGCAGACGGACAGAGAGACATGCAGACAGACAGACAGACAGACAGGCAGTCAGAGAGACATGCAGACAGGCAGACGGACAGAGAGACATGCAGACAGACATGCAGACAGACAGAGAGACATGCAGACAGACAGGCAGAGAGACATGCAGACAGACAGGCCGACAGGCAGTCAGAGAGACATGCAGACAGACAGACAGACAGACAGGCAGACGGACAGAGAGACATGCAGACAGACATGCAGACAGAGAGACATGCAGACAGACAGGCAGGCAGGCAGACAGGCCGACAGACATGCAGACAAACAGAGAGACATGCAGACAGACAGAGAGACAGGCAGACATGCAGACAGACAGACAGACAGACAGACATGTAGACATGCAGCCGGTCACACTATTGTGATCATGGACCTCAGACTCCCTTCACTTCCCCAACCCTCGCTACAACCATGAAGAACACACACCCAACACACACACACCCAACAAAAACACACACAAAACAACACACCCAACTCAACACACACACCTAACACAGCACCCAGCCTCTCAGTGTGAAGCAGATTGCAGAATTGCTGGCTGTGAGAGCCCTCTGCTGCAGTCTGCTGGTTACTGCAGGTAGCCTCTACTGTACCCTAGCCTCTACTGTACCCCAGCCTCTACTGTACCCTAGCCTCTACTGTACCCTAGCCTCTACTGTACCCTAGCCTCTACTGTACCCCAGCCTCTACTGTACCCCAGCCTCTATCAGCTCACTGTACCCTAGCCTCTACTGTACCCCAGCCTCTACTGTACCCCAGCCTCTATCAGCTCACTGTACCCTAGCCTCTACTGTACCCCAGCCTCTACTGTACCCCAGCCTCTATCAGCTCACTGTACCCTAGCCTCAACGTACTCACTCGGGGGGGGGGGGGGGCATCAGAAGGCATCAGAGTAAGGAGAGACAGAGAAGAGAGACGGAAGGAGAGACAGAGAAGAGAGACGGAAGGAGAGACAGAGAAGAGAGACGGAAGGAGAGACAGAAGGAGAGAGACGGAAGGAGAGACAGAGAAGAGAGACGGAAGGAGAGACAGAAGGAGAGAGACGGAAGGAGAGACAGAGAAGAGAGACGGAAGGAGAGACAGAGAAGAGACGGAAGGAGAGACAGAAGGAGAGACAGAGAAGAGAGACAGAGAAGAGAGACGGAAGGAGAGACAGAAGGAGAGACAGAAGGAGAGACAGAAGGAGAGACAGAAGGAGAGAGACAGAAGGAGAGACAGAGAAGAGAGACAGAAGGAGAGAGACGGAAGGAGAGACGGAAGGAGAGACAGAAGGAGAGACAGAAGGAGAGAGACGTAAGGAGAGACAGAAGGAGAGACAGAGAAGAGAGACGGAAGGAGAGACAGAAGGAGAGACAGAAGGAGAGACAGAAGGAGAGAGACGGAAGGAGAGACAGAAGGAGAGAGACGGAAGGAGAGACAGAGAAGAGAGACGGAAGGAGAGACAGAAGGGAAGAGAGACGGAAGGAGAGACAGAGAAGAGAGACGGAAGGAGAGACAGAGAAGAGAGACGGAAGGAGAGACAGAAGGAGAGACAGAAAGAGAGACAGAAGGAGAGACAGAGAAGAGAGACAGAAGGGGAGACAGAAGGAGAGACAGAAGGAGAGACGGAAGGAGAGACAGAAGGAGAGACGGAAGGAGAGACAGAGGGAGAGACGGAAGGAGAGACAGAAGGAGAGACAGAGAGAGGAGAGAGAAAGATAGATAGAAATAGATAGATGGATAGAGGGAGGAGAGACTTCATTACATGACATGTAGGCGCATGCAGCCAACAGTTGCCATGGCAGCAGCTTGTCATGTCAGCCTCGCCCTGACTGAGTGGAGGGAGAAGGCCACGTGCACTCCCACAGGAGCGTGCATGTGGGCAGAGGTACCTGCGTCACACTCACAGCTGCCATGGCAACCAACTCTGTATCAACCAGGTGAGTCCTTGGATACGGTGACAACAGGCTTCTCCTTCCTCTTCTGACTATGGTGACACACACACACACACACACCAGAGATGGGAAGTACAAATACTTCATTGCTGTACTTTAGATGTATTTGGTATCAGTACTTTACTTCACTATTTATTTTTCTGACAACTTCTTTCTTTCACTCCTGACATTCTTTTCACAAATATCTGGACTTTCGACTTCATTTTCAAACAGGGTTTGATAGTTTAGTTTTAATCTGTATTTGGTGGCATGATCAATATGATGTTGTTAGTACACTATTGTTACAGTTTTTACACGGTTATTGCAATGTTATTAGTGTTATTACAGCATTACTACACTGTTATTGTTAGCAACTACATATCCACAAGTGTGTGTATCTCAGGACCTTTTAGTTTTCTTTCTCGTTGCTCAGCTGTGTGTGTCTGTCAGGAACACCTCACACGCCAGCACCACCCCCAGCCCCGCCCCCAGCCCCGCCCCCAGCACCACCCCAGCACCACCCCCAGCACCACCCCAAACACCAACAACCGAGTCCCTCCCTTCCCAGCAAAGCAAGGTTCTGCAAGGTAGGTTTTATTTTCTGTCTTTTCTGTGAGGATATTAAGTTAAATTCCTTTAAAACGAACAGGAGGAAGCACTGTTGCGGTGCCTGTAGGCTCCCTGGTCTATTTCTGACCGTGTTATTATGGGATCGCCCAGCTGAGCAGACGCCTCACATGTTGCAGCTGACTGCTTGAGCAACAGCAGGAGCAGATACTGATTCTGAGACATTGAATTTGACTGTTTCTGTGTTATCTTGCAGGACACGATCCAACACACACTAGGACCTGGGAGGGAAACAGAAGTAAAACACTTGTACAACACTCTCCTGCATTTCACAGCGGTACAGTGGAATATCAGTCCAGTGAGATCCCTCTCTTTCTCTCCCTCCTCCCCCCTCTCCACTCTCCCCCAGTGTCGTACGAGCGTCTCCTGTCTCTCCAGAGTCTGAGTGAGGCTCCCAGCCCCTGGAGGGGGCTGACCATGAACCGCTGCCTGGTTCTGGCCCTGCTGCTGGTGCTGGTCAGCTCTGGGGTCAACGAGGTCAACGGTGTGTAACTGACACACGCAGGGTCAGGGTTCCGTATTATGGAGGACAGGGATCGTATTATAAGTAGTGTGCTGCAGAACTCAGGTCACAGCACATCCAGTTGGGTGAAAGGTTCTGTAGCTCTGGAGGTACTGAGGTATGCTCCGTGCTGTAGCTCTGGAGGTACTGAGGTATGCTCTGTGCTCTAGCTCTGGAGGTACTGAGGTATGCTCTGTGCTGTAGCTCTGGAGGTACTGAGGTATGCTCTGTGCTCTAGCTCTGGAGGTACTGAGGTATGCTCTGTGCTGTTGCAGAGGCGCTGGGCTCGGTGCTGGAGCAGACAGGCCTGTTAGGGGGGGACGGTCTGGAGGAGGGCGTTGCTGCTCAGGTACCAACACACCTCACAACTTCTTACTCACTTACAGACCTGGTACCTCTTACTTCTTAGTTACTTCATAATCACAACAACTTAGTTCAATTGAATCTTACTTTGTTACTTCAGAAATCTTTACCACTTGATGCTACTTTCCTGCACACTACTTCATTCTAAACTACTGTGTGTGTGTGTGTGCGCGTGTGTGTGTGTGTGTGTGCCTGCCCCAGCCTGCCAGGCCCCTGTGGGAGGCGGTGGTGGGCTGGGTCTGGGGTGACGAGGAAGACGAGGAGGCGGCCAGGATGAAGAAAAAGCAGCGCCTGGGAGGAACCATGAGGCTCCGGAACAAGGAGGCCATCAGGAGCGGTCTGCTGAAGCAGGAGGATAGAGAAGGAACACTGTAGAATCACGTTTGTCTGGATCTTAGTAACATCTGGATATCTTCATGGATGGGTGTTGAACTGGTGCATATTTTTGAAAATAGAAATGATGTCTTTGAAAATACAACACATGGTCTCATATCGAGGCAAATATCAAAAGAAGTTACACAATGTCCTGTTATGCATGATCATCAGCAATACGTTTTAAAATGAGGAAATGTTTATTAAGGTTCATATTTGGTTTTTAATATATAACATCACATGTGGCATACGTCAATGAGAAATATGTACATTAAAACACCTTCCTCTTGAGAAACTGCAGTACCACTGTGTCCAAACTGGTCATTACTCTTCAAGATGTGTTATGTATTTAGGAACCCAGACATGCTAAGACCTCAACCATGATAACATCTCAACCATGCTAACACCTCAACCATGCTAACACCTCAACCATGCTAACATCTCAACCATGCTAAAACCTCAACCATGCTAACACCTCAACCATGCTAACACCTCAACCATGCTAACACCTCAACCATGCTAAGACCAACTGACAGTCCTCCTCTTGAATGGAGACAGAACACTTTTACACAATAACATAATAATATAACAAGAATAAAATCATGCACATGCAGGCCCTCACAACTGTGGCCCATCCTGCTTCTCCTCTCCTCTCCCCCTCTCCCCCTCCTCCTCTCCTCCCCCTCTTCCCCTCCCCCTCCTCTCCCCCTCCTCCTCCTCCTCTCCTCCTCCTCCTCTCCTCCCCTTAGCGACAGCCACACTGCTTGGCCACCATGTTGTCCTTCATGCTGATGGTGGCTCCGTTGTTTTCCAGCTCCACCACCAGCAGGGGGTCGTACTCCAGGGGCACACAGCAGGGGCTTCGGCCCAGCTCCCGCCCTCCCTGCACCTGCACACACACAGGCTGGTCAGAGCTGAAGGTGAAGGTGTAATGAACATGTACATAGGTGTAAGTGTAGTGTACAATGTGCGGAGTGTAGGTGTGCAGGTGTGTAGGTGTGCAGGTGTGCAGGTGTGTAGGTGTGCAGGGTGTGCAGGTGTGTAGGTGTGCAGGGTGTGTAGGTGTGTAGGTGTGCAGGTGTGTAGGTGTGCAGGGTGTGCAGGTGTGTAGGTGTGCAGGGTGTGCAGGTGTGTAGGTGTGCAGGTGTGCAGGTGTGTAGGTGTGCAGGGTGTGCAGGTGTGTAGGTGTGCAGGGTGTGTAGGTGTGTAGGTGTGCAGGTGTGTAGGTGTGCAGGTGTGCAGGGTGTGCAGGTGTGTAGGTGTGCAGGTGTGCAGGTGTGCAGGGTGTAGGTGTGTAGGTGTGCAGGTGTGTAGGTGTGCAGGTGTGCAGGTGTGTAGGTGTGCAGGTGTGCAGGTGTGCAGGGTGTGCAGGTGTGCAGGTGTGCAGGGTGTGCAGGTGTGTAGGTGTGCAGGTGTGCAGGGTGTGCAGGTGTGCAGGTGTGCAGGGTGTGCAGGTGTGCAGGTGTGCAGGTGTGCAGGGTGTGTAGGTGTGCAGGTGTGCAGGGTGTGCAGGGTGTGCAGGTGTGTAGGTGTGCAGGGAGTGCAGGTGTGCAGGGTACCTGGCTGTTGAGCAGCATGACATGGTTGTTGCCGTTGACGCCCTGCAGGATGGGAAAGTGGCAGCTGCCCTCACAGTTGTTGATGTTGGCGTGCGGCGGGTCCTTGAAGAAGCTCTCCAGGGACACGGTCAGGCTGTGCAGCCGGCAGAGGGAGCTCCGCTCAGGGGACGCCCGGGCTGCGCGCCGGCCTCGCTCCACCTCCCACTGCCCCAGAACCATGTGCAGGGCCTTGAGCAGGAGCAGGGCCCGATACTGCCTCTCTCTGGAGCCACCCACACCTAGGAGTGGAGACACCCCCTGTTACTGACACACACACTCACCAAAGACAGGCCATTCAGATCCTTATGAGCATCTTAATCAAAATTAAACCTAATAAACTGACCAGCCTGCAGTTCTTCTCCTGGCCTGGGGAGGGCGCCAAGCTCCTGCAGCCTGCGCAGCCTCTCCACGCCCCTGCAGCCCAGCTCCTCCCGCCCCAGCTGGCCCACGGCCTCCGCCAGCCGCAGCCTAAGGGCCTCTAGCAGGCCGGGGGTCAGGGAAAGCTCCCCCCCCTGGCCCCCCAACAGGGCTCCCCCCTGCCTCCCCTGCCCCCCCAGCACTGCCCTCTTCTGGGGGAAGAAGAACAGTGTGGGACCAGAGGAGTTGATGAGGCCGAGGAGGAGAGCCTCGCTCGAGGAGGGGCCCAGGGGGAGGGGGGGCAGGGAGTTCAGGGAGGCCAGGGGGAAGGGGGCGGCTGTCTGGGGGGGCACCTGTGGGAGCACCTCGGACAGGAAGCTCTGGAGCTCACACAGGAAGGGGCATGGCTCCGGGGGCTCTCTGGGGAACACAGGTGAACAACGCTGAACTCATGACTGGATGAAAGAATCATCCAGTCATGGTTCTATGGTGATATTATAGTTTTGATTAATTGAGTTTACAGCAATTCTGCAATTTAACATTTAAACATAATGCAATTTGGATGTCGCTTTGGACAAAATAATCTGCTACCTGAATAAAATATAAAAATGTAAATGTAATGATGAGCTGGCATAGAAAGTGATTTAATTCTGAAGCAATGAAACCTCACCTCTCTCCCGTCGCTCGATCCAATGAGAACAGCAGCAGAGGGGTCATAACGATGTCATTGGCTGCTTCTCTACCAATCAGAATCCTTCGTAGCTCAGACAACTTTTGTCCTGCAGAGAGAGAAGAGGTTAGAGAGGTTAAACTCTAACAGATGAAGTGGATCTGAACGATGGTTCATGCCTGATTCTGTTTCCGGTGTTTTCAACGTGACAGAAACTCTCCATTTGTGCCCCCCTGAGGGCTGTCCAGTCAGAACCAGGTACTGGGTCTTCGATGACAGACACAGCGTCTGGGAGACACAGAAACATCTAAAGTCAAGACCACAACTTCCCTGGCCTGGGGGCGGGGCCTAGGACATGGGCGGAGCCTCACCTGTGTAGGAGGTTGGAGGGCAGGGCTGGTGAAGGAGACCTCCATGTCTGAGGTTGTCATGGGAACGCTGGAGGTCAGGGCGAGGACAGGATGCAGCTTCAGGAGCGTAGAGAGGGGGAGGTGAAAGGTCAACACCAGCCTTCCTCCCCCTCCGTCTTCCTCCACCAGTTCTGTGTGGAGGAACACAGAACCTTGCATGAGAGGCATCTACTAAATTAAAACATTGTTATTAAGATGCACCCAGTCAGGCTGGGTGTGTCTCCGTGGTAACCTGTGTCAGGGTGCATGACACGCAGTGTGTCCCCAGCACTAGCCAGCCGCGCCAGGGCAGCGACGGGCCCCCCCTCCGACCCTGGGCACACTCCAAACCGGACCAGAGCCTCCTGCCCCCCCTGCCTCCCTCGGGGGGGCCAGCCCTCCTGTAAGGCTGAGAGCATGTGTTCCAGTGGTCCCCCCAGGGGGCCCCCAGAGCAGGGGGGGGCCGCAGGGTGGAGTGAGGAGGGGGCTGTATGTTGGTCTGCGCCCCCCCCCTCCACACCCTCATCTGCAGGGGGGCGGGGCATCACCAGTCTGCCTACAAACACAAACACCCGTTAGTTCACTTAAAGACGTTTACAAGTGTACACATGTATGTGATACACAAATACACATGTATTTGACATGTGGTTGAAATAGCAGACTTCTATTCTAGAGCGAGGTAGATCTCATGTGTCTAGACAGAAGTTCTAGAACCTGTCAGAGTTCTAGAACCTGTCAGAGTTCTAGAACCTGTCAGGAGTCAAGCAGGCCTGTCTGTTACCATATCTGCAGGAGCTACACACAAACACATCCATGAGATCAGGAAAAACTATTTTAACAAGTCAGGTGGCTGAGCGGTTAGGGAATCGGCTAGTAATCAGAAGGTTGCCAGTTCGATTCCCGGCTGTGCAAAATGACGTTGTGTCCTTGGGCAAGGCACTTCACCCTACTTGCCTCAGGGGAATATCCCTGTACTTACTGTAAAGTCGCTCTGGATAAGAGCGTCCGCTAAATGACTAAATGTAAAGAAGACTTGAGGCTTCTGTTGAGCTGTTCAAAAGTCACATGGGGTAAAAGTGTAGCCGTGGTGTGTTGAGAGTGTGTGATGTGTTTACTAGTGTGTGTGTTTACATTTACATTTAGTCATTTAGCAGGTGTCATTGTGTGTGTGTGGTGAGACTGACCTGGTTCTGGATGGTCTGAGGGGGTCTCCTCCTGACACTTTTCCCCCAGTGGAGAGCCCTGTCCTGGGCAGTGGTGGGGCAAAGCATCCCCCATCCTGGAGGCCTGGAGAAACAGCCAGCACATAACACAGCACAGCATCATGTCTGCCTACCTGTCTGCCTACCTTTCTTTCTACCTGTCTTTTTACCTGTCTGTCTACTTCTCAGTCTGTCTGTCTCAGTCCATGTGTCAGAATGCTGAACTCTCCCCCAAGTTCTGTGGCGTTAGTGGAGGAGATCAGCTTTGTACACAGCATTCCCCCTGCTGTTCCCACCCAGTGGGGCGAGGGCCAGGGCTGCCGTGTCCTTGAGGGGAGCCCTGAGACCAGCATCCCAGCCAGGGAGCAAGATAAGAGGAGAGGGGGAGAGCAGGAACACACAATGAGGTGTTGTTGGTGAGCAGACAGAGGGAGGGTAGGTCGCATCGTGGAGGAAGGATGCTGACTGATCTTCATGTTGTCCTCAAGGCCTCTCATGAAGCGTCCACAGTAGCAGCACTGTCCACTAGCCAGACAGCAGACCGGACCACGACTGAGGCCTGACTGACTACGCACCACAAATACATCTCATAACCCCAAGTCTAGCTGTCTCACAGCCCCCAGTCTAGCTGTCTCAAAGCCCCCAGTCTAGCTGTCTCACAGCCCCGTAGTCCAACAATGTGTGACCTGTGACCTCCATGGGAAAGTTTAGGTGTGTATTGTCATGGCGAGGTGTGTGTCATAGTGTGTGTGTATGTTATGGTGTGTGTGTGTGTGTAGGCCCTCACCCTCAATAACTCCCACAGCTGCCTGCTTGTTGTCAGCAGATCAAGGTCTGGGAGCACCGGGTGCTGTGGCTCTCTGGGAGCACCGGGTGCTGTGGCTCTCTGGGAGCACCGGGTGCTGTGGCTCTCTGGGAGCACCGGGTGCTGTGGCTCTCTGGGAGCACCGGGTGCTGTGGCTCTCTGGGAGCACCGGGTGCTGTGGCTCTCTGGGAGCACTGGGTGCTGTGGCTCCCTGCCTGTTAGAGATAACCACCAAGGACCCCTCTGGGGGCCGGGGGCACCTGGGGGGTCGGAGGGGACCTGGGTGAACAGGATAATTCTGACAGGGAGACCCGCTCCTTGACTCTGAAGCAGTTAGAACTGCACTTCTGATCCTGGATCTACACGCTGTATTTCTACATGCTGTATTTCTACACGCTGTATTTCTACACAGGTTTAGGTAAAAGCATCTGGTAGATGAACACTATGGTGTTTAAAAAGACACAAGGGGAGGTGTGCCTTTAGACCATGTCTAACACTGTGAACTTAGTCATGTTTCATTCCATCAACATCATACAACAATCATATCTGTAATGTATCTAAATAACAATAGTGATATGATGTGCACACTGAGACACACTTTAACACCACAGCTTCAGTGGTAGGAGACTACTGCCTCTACCCCCCCCCCCCCCCCCCCCATCACACACACACATAACTGAGTAATCACGTCCGAAAACACACTGGTCCATATATGGCCACAGGATGAGTCTGTCTGCAGAATGTCCTGTTGAGTTAGAGTCCTCCCTCCCTCCACCAGGAATCCAGTCAACACACACTGAACAGGAATTCATCAACACACATTGAACAGGAATCCAGTCAACACACATTGAACAGGAATTCATCAACACAACAGGGAGAATATTTATATGAAACCATTATTTATTAATAATTATCATAAAAAGCGGAAAAACAAACATTTAATTTCAAAATGTCGTAATTTAAACATCTTAAAAGATATAAGCACCAACACAAACCCTGGAGTCTGTAACAAAGGTTTGCTGTTATTGCACCTCTTCAACACCTGTCCTGGCTTCACTGATCAACACACACCTGCCACACAGCTTGCAGAGCCAGTGTGTGTCTGCCTGCGAGGGTCTCCTGCTCCACAGGAGAAACCGGAAGCCACGCGTGTGTGACAGCGAGAATCTTTAGGTTCGGGAATAAGAGACCCGAACACTTATCAATAAGGCGATCTGTTAACTGACATCACCAGTTATTACGAGTCGCATCACCAGAGAGAAGGGTGTCATTCCTGAGTTGGGCAATGCCACACCTGATTAGACTTCCAGTAGTTAGAAAATTTTACCTCATTTTGACAGGTTTCTGAGTTAAATATCAGGGTTCATGTTAGTAGTTCTCTCTGTGTTTGCATTTGTAGGCCTCTGCCTAGCAGGTGCACAAACAGGAAGTGGGACAGATCTCGACTTCCTGGTTTTAAAGGTGGTACCATCTAATATTGTGCTCCAGAACGGTGATGCCAGCAGTGTTCTCACTCCCACACACGGTGCCCCCAGAGATGGAGGAAGCATTCCATGACGAGACAGCAGAGGTTGACTAGCATGCTAGCTAGGTACCCTGGCCCCCGCTAAACAGCAGAAGGCTAGCATGCTAGCTAGGTACCCTGGCCCCCGCTAAACAGCAGAAGGCTAACATGCTAGCTAGGTACCCTGGCCCCTGCTAACAGCAGAAGTTTAGCATGCTAGCTAGGTACCCTGGCCCCCACTAACAGTAGAAGGCTAGCATGCTAGCTAGGTACCCTGGCCCCCACTAAACAGTAGAAGGCTAGCATGCTAGCTAGGTACCCTGGCCCCCGCTAAACAGCAGAAGGCTAGCATGGTATCAGAAGGGGATATACCTGCCTTGTCTTTGTTAAAAGGTATAAAAGACCACCAGACTGGAGAGAACATTACTAGACAAACAGCACTGTGTTTCTGAACAGTACTACACCAACACAGCACTGTGTTTCTGAACAGTACTACACCAACACAGCACTGTGTTTCTGAACAGTACTAGACCAACATAGCACTGTGTTTCTGAACAGTACTACACCAACACAGCACTGTGTTTCTGAACAGTACTAGACCAACACAGCACTGTGTTTCTGAACAGTACTACACCAACACAGCACTGTGTTTCTGAACAGTACTAGACCAACACAGCACTGTGTTTCTGAACAGTACTAGACAAACACAGCACTGTGTTTCTGAACAGTACTACACCAACACAGCACTGTGTTTCTGAACAGTACTAGACAAACACAGCACTGTGTTTCTGATCTGAGCACCCCGGGAAGTATGGAAACTGGGTTGGTGGAGCACGCACGCACAGACACACCTGTCCGCAGAAGGTACCACACACATCAATAGCACAGCATGTTAGTTAGCACCAGATCTATGTGAACAGTTGGTATTAGAGGAATGGATGTAAGGCTGGGTTGCAGATGGTTGCTGTCACCAGGCTAGTAGAGGAGGGGTGCTGGGTTAACACAGGAACAACTAGCTTCCGATCAGTTAGGCTGGAAGAGCCTGCCTGGCTGCAGCCTGCTGGTTAACATCAATATATTCATTTAGCAGATATACAGTAAAGTGGGATTTGAACCCGTGATCTCGATCTGGAGTCAAATACTCCAACCACCGAGCTATATTCTCCCTTCCGATGACAGATGTGTGAGAGTAGCGGGAGTTCCCTGCAGTGTATGTGGCGTGAGGTGTGTGTATGGTGTGTGTGTGTGTGTGTGTGTGACTCCAAGCTAGAGAGGCTGGTACATGTGGAGGCCCAGTCTTCGTAGCACCTGCTTGGTCTATCAACAGCACCAGGGAGGACACCCTCTCCACAGCAGAAGGGCATCGCTAGCTCAGCACACTGATCTGGTCAATATTGAAGAAACTTTACTCAGGCACAGTCCAGAGTTGTACAGATCATAGCACCATTGTTTTTTTTTTTTTGTCAAGTATACACAAACTTATGCATTCCACACACGGTTCAGGATATCAACACAACAAAACAAAAGACAAAACAGAATTAGAAAACCTCATTTCAACCTCAAAATCCACATAGCGAATGGAGACCATCTGACAGCATAAATATAATAATCTAAATTATACACAATTATATAGCCAGAGAATGATCTCCATTCACAGTACAACATTGTTCACAATGTACAATGAAATAGAAAATAAAAAGATTAAAAACGCTGTGAAAATTGCCCAGTAGTTTGTTACTGTTTGTTAACTCTTGAATTCCCAGTGTGTATGAAAAGAGGTTTTGGATTGCTGTGTGTGTGTGTATGGGTTGGACGAGTTACAGGAAGCACCACAACAGAACAGGAAGTGGTCAGGGTGGCGGGAGGTGAGGCCGCCCAGAGGAGAAGAGAGAGCAGGAATGAGACATGGCAGCCCTGCTAGGGTTAGCGCCCTGCTAGGGTTAGCGCCCTGCTAGGGTTAGCGCCCTGCTAGGGTTAGCGCCCTGCTAGGGTTAGCGCCCTGCTAGGGTTAGCGCCCTGCTAGGGTTAGCGCCCTGCTAGGGTTAGCGCCCTGCTAGGGTTAGCGCCCTGCTAGCACCGTGGCTTCTCTTTAATCTCTTCTGTTCACAAACAAGCAGGTGACATCATGCCTGCTTATACTGCCCTGCTTCGCCACAGTGTGTGTGTGTGTGTGTGTTTGCTGCACAGGGCTGCTTCACCACAGTGTGTGTGTGTGTGTCTGTGTGTGTGTGTGTGTGTGTGGGGAGGGGGTTGTCCAGTGTGAACCCTGGTTACCATAGCCCCAGCACCTTACCCCAGGGGCAAAGTGTCAAGTCCCTCAATGGTCATGTGACCTGGTTATGTGACTTGGTCATGTGAGGGGTTAGAGGTCAAGAAGATGAGAGTGCACTGAGCAGTTACCTAGGTAACTAGGTAGTGTGTACTTAGTGGAATGTGCTGTGCTTTGATCTGTATATCAATATCAGAATCAAGTCTAAAACATTCAAAAAAGTATTAATTATTTGTTTTTGTTTTTTTACACGTATTTAATAAAAAGATTTCAGCACCTGGGAGGCAGTGATGAACTCTCTACTGCCCCATAGAAACAGCCTGGCCAGGTGTCCACTCACGAGGTACCCCCCTCCTCCTACTCACACAAACATGACCTCTGACCTTCACAGTGGTGCGTGTCTGAGTGTGAGTGTGTGTGTGTCCCAGGACTGGAGGCTCCACACCGGGACTGCTTGCATAGCTATCGTTGTCTTGAGGTAGATATCTTCAGTTACCTGTCCGGGACAAGAATGAGAAGCAGTTAAACAGGATGTGACATCAGTAGAACCTAACATGAGGATGGGTCATAGCTTGGTGGTTAGAGCTTTTGACTGCACATCAAGAGGTCACTGGTTCAAATTCTCCCCTGCAAGTCATTTGAGATAAAATAAAAGTGTCTTAGAAATGAATACATTTGAATCCCATGCTTGTGCTGGTGATGACAGGAGAGGGAGGGAGGGAAGGTCACTCATATCTCTGCTGGGTGAGTCGTGTTGTGTTGGGTAACAGTTCATACCTGACTTTACGTACCTTGTTCAAACTGACCAGCAGCTTGGGGAGCCCAGGGGTCTCGCCCTCTCCTCCAGTCCCCAAGCCTGACTCACCTGCTCCCTCCCCTGTCCCCCACCCCCCCTATCTGGGCCGGGCGCCTGACAGCTGGGAGGAGGAAGAGGAGGGGTGAGAGGAAGAGGAGGGGTGAGAGGAAGAGGGGGGGTGAGAGGAGGAGGAGGGGTGAGAGGAGGAGGGGTGAGAGGAGGAGGGGAGGCCCAATGTTCGCCACATCGTCCCCCTCCCAGATCCTTTTCCTGCCCCTCCTTCTTCTGGGGAGCTAACTGGGGGAGGAGGGGGGAGGCGGTAGGGCCCGGTGAAGGGCCGAGAGGAGGAGGAGGAAGGAGCAGCTACAGGAGAGGAGGAGGAGAGAGTTCTCTGATGCTGGACGCAGGAGGGAGGTAGACCAGCAGACAGGAAGGAGTCAGAGCGAGAGGAAGGGGAGGAGGTGGAGATACAGGAAGAGGAGGTTAGCAAGGATGGGAGAGGGGGGAGAGAGAGGGAGGAGGGGGAGGTGTGTAGCACTGTCTGGGTGCGGTTGAAATGGGAGGGAGGGAGGGAGGAGGAGACCACAGATATGTAGGAAGAGGAGGGGGGCTGGGCCGAGAGGAGGTGCTGGGGTGAGGAGGAGGGGGGCTGGGAAGAGAGGAGGAGTTTCTGGGAGGAGGAGGGCTGGGCAGAGGGGAGGAGGTGCTGCTGGGAGGAGGACGACAGACTGAGCAGAGAGGAGCGGGCCCCTGGGCTGGCCCTCGCCGCCCCAAACTGGTGTGAGGAGCCTGAAGGGACCACATGGTGAAATCTACCTGCAATCACACGCAGAGACCAGGAGAGGAGAGAGGGGGGAGAGAGAGATGGGGGAGGGAGACAGAGAAGGGGAGGGCTGAGCCAGGTTTGCAAAGCGGCAAGCAGGTCATACAGACACACAGACAGATACAGAGAGACAGACAGACAAAATAGACAGAGACAGACAGATAGGCAGAAGCAGAGGCCTTTCACTATGGACCCAGAAAGAGGGTCAAGTGTGTGAGTGTGTGTGTTAGAGCAAGTGTGTGTGTTCTCCAGACAGGGTCCGTAGTGAAAGGCCAGGCAGCAGCAGGACCAGCCAGGTCTGGAGGGCACTAGGACCATGCAGGCCAGCTACCTTCTTTCTACAGCCAACCTATCAGGACCTGTCCTCACAGGGTGGGTGCGCTCCACATGGTGGCTCCACTCGCTGATAGGGTACTGCACAGGAGCTGTGAAACTGATCAGTCCAGCTAGGACTGGAAAGTCAAGTTTCTCTCAACTTCCGAGTTCTGTTTTAACTGACGACAAAATGCAGCGGCCATCTTGACCGGTCCAACACCCTGGTACCAGGGACAGGGAGTCACACTGCAGAGAGGGACCTGCATGAGGATCACTTACCTGGTCACAGCAGAGGTCTCTCCCTCCCTCCTCCCACTCTCTCTCTCTCTGCCCCTCCTCCCTCCCCCCCTCGCCTCATTATCAGTCGGAGTGAGAGGTAGGAGTGTGTGTGGTAAAGTGAGTGTGGTAAGGTGTGTGTGTGGTAAAGTGAGTGTGGTAAGGTGTGTGTGGTAAAGTGAGTGTGGTAAGGTGTGTGTGGTCCTCACCTCCAGCAGTGCCTCCAGCCAGCCCAGGGCTGGAGAATCCTCCCAGGTTTGTGTGTCCGTTGACCAGCCGCCCCGACCCCCCCGTGGGGGCTCCGGTCTGGGCCCCGAACAGAGACTGGAGCACAGAGGCCCCCCCCAGGGGGAACTGACCCAGGTAGGGTGCCCCGCCCCCCGGCCCGGCCACGGGGCTGCCCCCCCCCACCCTGCCAGCCAGCAGCCCGGCGCTGGCAGAGATGAAGAGGTTCTGGCTGGACAGGCCTGGTGTCGACGTCTTCACCTCCCACTCACGACACTTCTGCCTCCCCCCCGCTGGCCCCCCACTGGCCCCCCGCCCCCCTGCCTCCTGGCTGAGGAAGGGGTTGGGGGGGGTGATGTCCCCGCTGGGCCCCCCCCGGCGCTGAGAGGGCTTGTGGTCTGAGTCGGAGTCGGTGCTGCCCCCCTGGCCACGCGGCCCCCCCGGGGGGCTGCCCCCCTGGCCACGCGGCCCCCCCGGTCTGAAGGGGGAGCCCCCCTGACGGAGGTCTTGGGGGGGCTTGGGGTCGGAAATGGGGGAGAAGGTCGATTTCCATTTGGAGGTGGAGGAGGAGGAGGAGGAAGAGCTGACCTCACTTCCTGTTATGTTGCCACTACTTCCACCTGACTTCCTCCCAACTGAGAGAGAGAGGGAGGGAGGGAGAAGGAGGGGGAGGGAAAACAGTATTTAAAATAGCTGGACACAAATATGAGTGTTGGTTAGACAGGCAGACCAGACAGGAAGTGAGATCAGACAGGAAGTGTTCCTCACCTCTCTCTCCTCTCCCCGCCACGTCACGGCTCTCCAGAGAGATGGTGGCGATCTTCCTCTCAATCCTAAACACACACCCACCATCACAATCCTACTTATATCATATTGTGGTTGTAGGAGGAGGGTAGGGTGACGTTGTGGTTGTAGGAGGAGGGTAGGGTGACGTTGTGGTTGTAGGAGGGTAGGGTGACGTTGTGGTTGTAGGAGGAGGGTAGGGTGACGTTGTGGTTGTAGGAGGAGGGTAGGGTGACGTTGTGGTTGTAGGCGGAGGGTAGGGTGACGTTGTGGTTGTAGGAGGAGGGTAGGGTGACGTTGTGGTTGTAGGAGGAGGGTAGGGTGACGTTGTGGTTGTAGGAGGAGGGTAGGGTGACGTTGTGGTTGTAGGCGGGGTGTGTGGCTCACCGGGAGCGGTTGGCAGGGTACCCTGAGTCCTCATCGTCAGAGCTGGGGTCTGAGGAGTAGCTGCCAGGGGCATCCAGGGGGCGTTCCCTCTGCAGCACGGGGGGGTCCAGGTCAGGGGGCCCAGGGGGGTCCAGGTCAGGGGGGCCCGGGCTCCGGCAAGACTGCTCCGGGGACGAAATGGCTGAGATCTCTAGAGGCTGGTTGATGTTGTTCACCTTGACACACACACACTCCTTAGTATCTTCCAGAGAGAAGTTCTACTGTGTGTGAGTCCAATCTAATCTCATTTTATTAACATCCCATTTAACCAACAACTCCTACAACCAACCAAGAGACCAAGACAACGTCCCAGACTATCCGTGCCCCCAGGACACAGCAGGACTACACTCACCATGGAGCTGATGTTGAGGGGGGAGCCAGAGGGCTGCACGCCGGAGCCTAGCCCAGGGAAGGCCTTCCTTTTGGGGGATGTGGTTGCCGGAGGCCCCCCTGCCAAACTCCGCTTCCTCCTCCCCCGCCTGCGCCCCTCCTGGGAGTGTGTGTGAGGGTGTGTGTGTGGAGAGACTCCAGACGTAGCTTGGTGGTGGTGGTGATGGTGGTGGTGGTGGTTGCCGTGGTGCTTGGCGCCGGTGGATGGGGGGTGGAGCCTGGAGGAGGCCCCGCCCAATGAGGAAGAGGAGGAGGAGGAAGAGGAAGAGGAGAAGAAGATCCGCCTGCGAGACTCTCCGTCCAGGGGGTCTGAGTCTGAGGCCCCACCCCCGTCGTCAGGGGGGGCTCTGGGGGGGGCGTCGGCATACTGCAGTACTCCTCCCGTGCTGGAGGGGGGGCTGATGGGGGGCCGGCTGGCTGGCAGGGGGGCCTGCTCGTCCGGGGGGTGGGGGCCTCCATTCACCAGACCTGAGTAGCCTGGGAGGAGAGGGGGGAGAGAACATGCTGTATGTGTGTGTAAGTGTGGTGTGTGTGTGTAGGTATGTGCGTGTAGTGTGTAGCTGTGTGTGTGTAGTGTGTGAAGCTGCTCACCATTAGTCTGGGACACAGGACTGGGTGTGCTCCTCTGAAACAAAGAAAAAAAGCTGATATAGTAGGCCATGCAGACACAGCTAGCTGGTTATGCTATCCTATGTTATGCTAGGCAGACAGGGTCAGCTATGCTATCCTATGCTATGCTGTGCTAGGCAGACAGGGTTAGCTATGCTATGCTGTGCTAGGCAGACAGGGGTTAGCTAAGCTGTACTAGGCAGACAGGGTTAGCTATGCTATGCTGTGCTAGGCAGACAGGGGTTAGCTAAGCTGTACTAGGCAGACAGGGTTAGCTATGCTGTGCTAGACAGACAGGGTTAGCTATGCTATGCTGTGCTAGGCAGACAGGGTTAGCTATGCTATGCTAGGCAGACAGGGTTAGCTATGCTATGCTGTGCTAGGCAGACAGGGTTAGCTATGCTATGCTGTGCTAGGCAGACCGGGGTTAGCTATGCTATGCTGTGCTAGGCAGACCGGGGTTAGCTATGCTATGCTGTGCTAGGCAGACAAGGTTAGCTATGCTATTCTAGGCAGACAGGGTTAGCTATGCTATGCTAGGCAGACAGGGTTAGCTATGCTATGCTGTGCTAGGCAGACAGGGGTTAGCTAAGCTGTACTAGGCAGACAGGGTTAGCTATGCTGTGCTAGACAGACAGGGTTAGCTATGCTATGCTGTGCTAGGCAGACAGGGTTAGCTATGCTATGCTAGGCAGACAGGGTTAGCTATGCTATGCTGTGCTAGGCAGACAGGGTTAGCTATGCTATGCTGTGCTAGGCAGACCGGGGTTAGCTATGCTATGCTGTGCTAGGCAGACCGGGGTTAGCTATGCTATGCTGTGCTAGGCAGACAAGGTTAGCTATGCTATTCTAGGCAGACAGGGTTAGCTATGCTATGCTAGGCAGACAGGGTTAGCTATGCTATGCTGTGCTATGCAGACAGTTAGCTATGCTGTGCTGTGCTCCAGGGGACCCACCAGTCTCTCTGCCCGGCTGGGCAGCACCACGCTGGCTAGCGGGATGCTAACGGGCAGCTTGCTGGGGTGCACCGTGCTGAGAGGGATGCTGACAGGCAGGCTGGTGATGGTGTCTGCCTGAGCAGGGCTCTTCTCCTTACCAGCCTGGACCACACACACAGCAGGACACTCAGGGGGGTGTGAAGAAGAGACGTGTGTGTGTGTGTGTGTGTGCGCGTGTATTCTCCCTACCCGGTCGGAGATCTTTGCAGCGCTGCTCAGCTGTCCGTTGGAGGAGGGAGAGCCGTAGGGTTTGGGCCCTAGAGGGGGGGCCCCCAGCCCCCCCAGCTCCCCCCGGTGGCCCCCCAGCCCCCGGAGATGCCCTGAGTCCTGGTTCAGGTGTCTCCTCAGGGCTATCTTGGCGGGGGAGAAGCGTGTGTAGTCTGGGAGGGGGTGCAGCCCCCCTGCCCCCCCCAGGATTCGCTGCCTGGCGTCGGGGGCGGGGGCCTCGTGGTCGGGGGACACAGGGAGGTAGCGGGCCCCCCCGACCCCCCGCTCGTACCCGGGGGATGCCGTCCCGTTGAGGGTCAGCTGGGGGCTCATGCCGTTGAGGCCGCCCCCCCCGGGGTGGCCCCCCAGCGCAGGGTGGTGGGTGGGCCCCCCGGCCCCCCTGTAGGGGGCGCTGTAGGACTTCAGCTGCAGAAGCTCCTGTTGCCTCTGGCTTTTCTCCAGCTCCACGATGCTGATCTGGAACACACAGGTCAGGGGTCATGGTGATGTCTTTCAGCAGTTGTAAACCACAGAGCTTGTTCAGGGCCGTAACCATGGTGAACATGAAGCAGCTGCAGTACTGAGAGTGTGACAGCAGAGGGCGCTGTACTGAGCACCACTACAGAGATGATGGAGGCAGGTGTTCATGTGTGTGTGTGTGTGTGTGTGTGTACCTGCAGCTCCAGACAGAGGCGTTGTTTCTCAGATATCTGCCTGCGCAGGGCCTGCTTCTCCTTCAGAAGACTCTCCAGACACAGACCCCCCCAGTCCAGCTGCAACTCCTCACACCGAGCCTTCAGCTGTGCACACACACACACACACACGTCAGTTTGAAAACCCCAGGTAAGTTAGCCTGTCACTAAACACACTTGTGTCAGCAGGGGCTTGTTGCACAGGCTTTGTCCCTCCAGCAGGGGCTCACCAGCAGCAGGCTGTGGTCTCGGAGCTGCAGCATGTCGGTCTGCAGCTGTCTGGTCTGCTCCTGCAGCTGCTGGTTGTGGGCGGAGATCTCCTTCTGGGCCTGGA